>NW_028301541.1:14892500-15110000 GCF_042242905.1 Orbicella faveolata
GTTTTCTCTGCTCCAGTGCAAGTGGATTCGCAATGTTTGATTTGATTTCCATGATCCGTATTACATTAAAGAGAAGCTTCCATGATTGTCATTTGCTGAACAAAGACTCCATTATACTTGTCTCCATACCTTTGTTGTGTTTGGAAATATTTGTTTCAATGTTGACATCTTTCCTTTAGTGATCGTTGTCGTATGTTATCTAAATAGCATCTTGCTCTTTTGGAGAAATATCTAATTTGATCACTGTTGCATGTATATCGATGCAAAGCACTGTGAAACAATTCATAGTTGTTTACAAATTATACTGCTGAGAGCTGTGAACGCTGAAGAACATTCTCTCGCGTTATACAAACAAAGTATAAGTTAACGGTTCCTGAACGGCCAAAATTAGCTTCGCTATCGTTTTATAAAACCAATTAGGCAAACCACTAATTAGTTTTCTTTGCACCAGTGCAAGTGGATTCGCAATGTTTGATTTGATTTCCATGATCCGTAGCACATTAAAGTAAACTAACGAAACAAGCGAATTTGATTGCAGTTATCATTATGCTGGTTTGCACGCCATTGAAGTGGTTATATTTCAAACAAGAAAATTATCAATCCGCCTCCTTAGTTTTTAGTTTCATAAAATTTGTAAGATCTTCTACAAGTCATTAGAAAATCCAATCTTTGTTTTGGTGCCATATATTACTGAACTGTCAAATTCTGAGTTTTATTTTATCTGCAGCAAGATTTTTTTTTAAGAATAATAACAGAACTACTGTTCGGATGTGTTACTCTACGAGTAAAATTCGGCTCGATTTGACCCTATTAGACGAGTTTCTGTTGCACTATTCAGATAACTTCCATGCTTTTATTTACGAGGGCTGCCATCACACGAGTCCAGAGATCACAATGCCCCGATTAAAAGTGCATTTTCTGCGAATGAGGAAACAGGTATAACTTTGGGTATAAATCACTGATTGTAGGATATGATCAATATCTCCTGTACATATATCAACATGGGGCAGATCTGGCCAGATCAAATGAATGAGTTGCCAGTAATCGGATACCCGTGTTTGCGCGAAGAACTCTGGGATCGTTAGGGGGCAAACATTGCTAGTCGCTAGAAGGAAATGTATGGCGAAAAGTTGTTTCGAGGTACAAGAAAACGATTTTTGAGAGATATCAACGCTTTTTCGCCGTCGTTTTTATCGCGAATGGATTTGGGCAATGTTAATATGTGGAATATGTAAGTTTTTGTTTGAATAACCGTGAAGTATGTGACAAAATCTACCGATAAACTCCGTTGCTTGCGTGAGGTTTATTGTGAAATTTACATCGCGTAATGGTCTGAAAATATTACAAAATTAATTAGGTACAAATCGAGAGGAAATAACCCAGTAAAGCCTTTTAAGTTGTGCACAGGCTACTTTTGGCTTATTTGAAAGCTGAGTCATACAAATAATACTGGAAATAAGCTCGGTGGCGATCATTGTACTGTCTGGAGTTGATTTAATGACAAATGAGTCCGCGCGACTCATGCTGTGTGGCTACTGTGTTGCTCAAAGCCTTTGTTTTGCTTTTACACGCACGTGTTTCAGTTATTTTCCTTTTCTATAACAGATCAAGGATGGCTCCTTGAATATATCTCTGAGTATTTGTAGTTAAAAGTGCCATTTGTGCGTGATTATGCTTTCCAAAGTTTGGTATTGACGGTTGAGTGAAATTGCCCGACACAAAGGGTAGTAGTTCCTTCTGCAATTCTCGATTTCTGTTTTAGAGCTTCTTTTCTGTCTTTACATTTAACTTCTCGGAGGGTCTTTTCTACCATTTGCTCCGGGTAGCCTCTCGAGATCAGGCGTGTATTGAAATTTTCAATAATCTCTTCAATGTATTTCACAATAAACCTCACACAAGCAAAAGGGAGTTTACCAGTAAATTTTATCACTTATTTCACGGTTATTTAAACAAAAACTTACATTTTCTACGTATCAACTTTGTCAAATTCCATTCGCGATAAAACAACGGCGAAAAAGCGTTGATCTGTCCCCAAAACCATGTTTTTGGGCGTCGAAACAACTTTTCGCCATACATTTCCTTCTATCGACTTGCAATGTTTGCCTCCTGACGATCCCAGAGTTCTTTGCGCAAACACGGGTATCCGATTACTGGTAACTTATTCATTGTGTAACATTACATTTCATTTATAGCACGAGAGCTTATCATCGCGTCACGCTACTTGCGTTAAATTAGGAAGCAAGTTGAATCACTCGATGACGAATCACCTGGAAATTATTCTCGCTGACTGGTTTTAGATTCCCATGGTATCAATATCTTTTCAACCCATGAAATATGGTAACTTACAACAGATTTAAGATTAAAGATCGCTCTTTTTTTAATACAGTGCCGTGTAAACATTCCTAAAATGCAATTCTAACCTGTGTGACAATCTGTTTTTGGAAACCTTTTGATAAAGGGTCGTAAATACCTGAATTCAACCCTGACATAAAAAACTAATATCTAATGCGCCCTTTCCGAGAACAAGAAAACAAGTATAAACACAAAAATTAGTATTCAGCAAAGGTCAGATCGTGCCAGATCAAGCCTAATCGAAAGTGAAAATGCGCGCCTGTTTTCTTTAGCTAGCAGTTACACTCGCATTATACTTGCATTGCACTTGTTTGGTTCAGTAGGGGATTTCTTCCTGACATGAGGCTGCTCAAAAGGCCTTTAACTACTTTCAGTTTCAGTTAAAGTTTTTCATGTATAGGTAGATACATGAAGAGAGTTTCATAATAGAACTTGTAGTCTGTGTGCAAAATTTGCACAAGGTGGATTTATTTTTAGGAACAGCAGATTCGCATGCTTCGCTACTTTTTTGTCGTCTGAAAAAATATAATAGCCCAATAATTCAGCCCAAAACAATATGATAGACCACAGCACAAAGCTCGGGGGAATAAACCCCACAAACTCGGTAGTTATTTCCCAGAGCCTCGTGCTGTGGTCTACTGTTTTAGGCTGAATTTTACTATATCGACATTGGTCTGTTGGATTACGGTTCCTTGCCCTGCACTGTAAATCAAGAATACAGGCATACATGTTCTTAGTGTAATGAGTAATCTTATGAAAGTGCAAGAGGTTATTTAAAGGTTTTCCCTACTCTTGTTATTTTCAAAATCAGCTTTGAAACTGCTCGTACAATTTGAGAGCATTTACAAAGATCCCACGCCCTCTAAACCCTTCGTTATACTTTCAACCCCCTCAAAAATATTATGTTTGTGAAATGTTATGATTTGACAAGAGATGTTTTGACGTGTTCGAAAAGCGTGGGAAACTGACTTTTTCTATTGTTAGTGGTTGACCCTTTTGGTTATCCAGACATCTCGTGACCACAAATCATTCAAGTTATAGCCAGTTATTAGCATAACGCTGTATTTGATATTTTACTTTCGGTTTCAGTTGATTTGCAGTTTCCGCTCGGAGCATTGGCTAGCATTACCAAACGAAACGAAAGGATATCAAAAGACTCAAGACTCCGCATGAGATTAAACATAGACCGATTGTAAATTCGTGCAAATTTCTACAAGGACAAATTTTAATAAATTGTTGCTAGAACACCGCGGATTTAACCAATGCGAGAGCGATGAACAACGTGTTAGACAGACCAAACCTAATGGACATAACTTGATAAAATCCTTACCGTGGACATTTTTTCTTTTACTTCCAGTTGGACCCAGTTGATTTGAGATTTGCATTTGAAACAAAACGAGGGAACTTCAAATACTCTCATGAGTCCTGAGATGTAACACGACCAATTTGTAAGTATATACAAGTCGTTTATGTGTCTCTGACATCAGAAAAGAAGATGTTAAGTCTTATATCATTTTCGAACTTGTTAAGTCAATTGTAATCCGAATTTACAGTAGCAAGCAAACCACCAATTACTTTTCTCTGCTCCAGCGCAAGTGGATTCGCAATTAGGTTTGAACTGATTTCCATGAACCATGACATGAAATAAAGCTTCCATGATTATCATTTGCTGAACAAAGACTCCATTATACTTGTCTCCATACCTTTGTTATGGTTGGAAGAATTTGCTTCAATGTTGACATCTTTCCTTTGGTGATCGTTCTCGTATTTCATGTAAACGGCATCTTCAAATCTGATTTGATCACTGCTGCATGTATACCAATGTAAAGCATTGTGACACAATTCATCTTTGCTTACAAATTATACTGCTGAGAGCAACGCCGGAAATTAACAACATTCTCTTACGTTATACAAATAGACTTATTCCAACTCAAGCTTTGTGCTTAATTGCCACTTAACATAATTCTCAATGAAAAGAAGAGAAATAAATTCTCGTTTTCACTGGGTCCTTAGTTTAGTGAAACGAAATTTGACCCTTGTGTTTTCTTACTCTGCTTTGTCTACAAAGTCGTTCATTATTCGGAATATCAGAATTTCAGTAACGTTTCACCAGCACATTTTATTTTTTCAGAATTAACACCCTGTCTGCCGTCGTGAAGAATTTGGAATGTCGAATTTCAGTAATATTTTGTGTAGAACTTCACCATGAGAAGCATCTCAAAACACAACTATTGTTTTAATAAATTGTTGTTAGAACTTGGATTTAACCAATGCGAGAGGGATGAAGAACGTGTTAGACGGAACAAACCCAGTGAATATAACTTAACATAATCCTTACCGGACACATTTTGACTTTCAATTTCAGTTGATTTGAGATTTGCATTGGAAACAAAACGAGGGAACTTCAAATACTCTTATGAGTCCTGAGATGTAACACGACCAATTTGTAAGTACATAAGGGTCAGTTTTGTGTCTCTGATAGCAGAACAGAAGATTTCAAGTCTTATATCATTTTCCAAGTTGATTTACCTGTCCATAAGCTTAGCTTACAGTATTAGGCAAAAACCACTAATTAGTTCTCTCTGCTCCCGTGGAAGTGGATTCGCAATGTTTGATTTGATTTCCATGACCCGTAGCACATTAAAGAAAGCTTCCATGATTGTCTTTTGCCGAACAAAGACTCCATTATACTTGTCTCCACACCTTTGTTACGGCTGGAAGAATTTCTTTCAATGTTGACATCTTTCCTTTGGTGATCATTTTCGTATTTCATCTAAACGGCATCTTCAATTTCTGTCTTGCTCTTTTAGAGAAATATCTGATTTGATCACTGCTGCATGTATACCAATGTAACGCACTGTGAAACAATTCATTCTTGTTTACAAATTATACTGCTGAGAGCAACGCCGGAAATTAACAACATTCTCTCGCGTTATACAAACAGACTTATTCCAACTCAAGCCAAATATTTCTTTTTGCTTAATTGTAAAGAAGCATTACACAATTCACAATGAAAAGAAGAGAAATAAATTCTCGTTTTTGCGGGCTGCTAAATTTAGAGAAACGAAATTTTAGATGTCTAGTTGACCCTTGTGTTTTCCCAGTCTGCTCTGCTTACAAAGTCGTTCATTATTCGGAATATCAGAATTTCAGTAGGGTTTCATCAGCACATTTTGATTTTTTTAGAATAAACCTGTATGCTGTCGTGAAGAATTTGGAATGTCGAATTCAAGTAATATTTTGTGTAGAGCTTCACCATGAGAAGCATTTCGAAACACAACTGTTGACCACCGTTGTCTGTGAGCAAACTTTGTACAAGGTCAATGTATTTGAGAATGAGCAGGAACAGAATCTTTGAATTCGTATGTTTCGGCAATTTCGGTTGTCTTCCAAAACAGAGTAAAAACTGTTCCTGACCGGTCAGAAATTAGCTTCGCTGTTATCGTTTTATAAAACCAACTGCTACAAAGCTAACGAAACAAGCGAATTTCATGGCAGTTATCATTATGCTGGTTTGCACGCCAGAGACGTGGTCATATTTTAAAACAAGAAAATTATCAATCCTTCTTAGTTTTTAATTTCATAAAATGTGAGATCTTTTACAAGTTCTGAGGAAATCTAATCTTTCTTTTGGTCCCATATATTACTAAACCGTAAAATTCTGAGTTTTATTTTATCTGCAACAAGACACTTTTTAAGAATAATAACACAACTACTGTTCGGATGTATTACTCTAAGAGTAAAATTCGGTCCGATTTGACCCGATTAGACGAGTTTCGGTCCCGCGATTCACATTCCACGGGCTGGCATCAGACAAGTCCAAAGATCACAATGCGCCGATTGAGAGGAGTTTTTGTTGCGCTATGCAGATTCCATGCTTTTATTTACGAGGGTTGGCATCAGACAAGTCCACAGATCACAACGAGCCGATTAAGAGTGCATTTTCTGCGGATAAGCAAACAGGTATAACTTTGGGTATAAATCACAAGAATTAATTGTACGATATGATCTATGTATCTCCTGTACATATATGAACTTGTGGCAGATCAGGCCAGATCAAATTCATGACATGTATAACATTACACGCGTCACGCTACTTGCGTTAAATAACGAAGCAAGTTGAATCACTCGAAGACGGATCACCTACAATTCATTCTCGCTGACTTGTTTTAGATTCCTGTGGTATCAATATCATTTCAACCCATGAAATAAGGTAACTAACGTCAAACTTAAGATTAAAGTTCGCTTTATTTTCATACAGAGCCGGGTAAACATTCTTGAAAAGGAATTCTAACCTGTATGACAATCTGTTCTTGGAAACATTTTGATAAAGGCTCGTAAATACTTGAATTCAACCCTGACATGAGAAGAAATGGGGGATCATAATGAGCCGATAAAAACTAACATCTAATGCGCACTTTCCGGGAACAAGAAAACAGGTATAAATCACAAAATTAGTATTGAGCAAAGGTCACATTGGGCTAGATCGAGCCTAATCGAAAGTGAAAATGCGCTCCTGTTTTTGTTTAGTTAGCATTGCAGATGGGTTACACTTTTTTGGTGCAGCAGTGGATTTCTTCGCACTCTAAAATAAGTGACAGGAGGTTGCCCGAACGGCCTTTGACTAATTTCAGTTTCAGTGGAATGTCAAGTTTAGCAAGTTTTTTCATGTATATGTACTTAAGGAGTGTTTCTTAACAGAACTGTAGTTTGTGTGCAAAATTTACACAAGGTGGATATACTTTTTGGAAAAGCAGATTAGCATGCTTCGTTAATTTCACTCGCCTAGCAAAAGATAATTGGATAATGGTTCCTGGCACTGCAATGCCAGTCTAAGGAATACGGGCGTACATGTTCTTAGTGAAATGAGAAAGCGCGTGAAAGCCAAGCGGTTGCTAATTTTTTTTCCTACTCGTGTTATTTGCAAAATTCTTTGATTGAAACTGCTCGTACAATTTGAGAGAATTTTCGAATATCACTCGCTTTGTAAACCCTTCATTGCACTTTCAAACTCCCTCAAAAATACTTTTATTGTTGCTCATTTTTTAAACTCCAAATTCTGCATAATTTAATCACTACCTTACCTTACTTATTGTCACCTAGTGTGGCACTTCTGCAGAGCTAGCGATGCACGTAAACTTGAACGACTACAGGAAAGGGGCTTGAGGGCCGTTTACAAGGACAAGCATGCTAGCTATACTCAGCTACTGGAGAGAGCCAAGTTGCCAACTCTAGCGAACAGGCGTTTACAAGATATCTCTATTCTTATGTATAAAGTTAAACATAGACTATGTCCTAATAGCATCTGTAACGTTTTTAACGAGCATATTTCTGCATACAACCTGAGACAATCAGATTTTTCTACTCCTAGACACAACACTGTTACTTATGGGAAGCACTCTTTGCGTTATGTAGGACCCAAATTATGGGGCAAACTGTCTATGGCTGACAGATCAGCCAAGACACTGCAGGCTTTTACAAACTATATTCGCAAAAGGGATATAACTCGCTTAATGGACACCGGCGGTAAGGGCTGCATCCTATGCTGCACATAATGCCCTTCAAGTCATTTATTTATTTATTTTTATTGTATTAATATTAGTATTGGTATAGTTTTTTAGCAGTGTCCCCTAATTAGTATGGTGTTTTTATTCCCAGGCTATAAGGTTTTTTGACACTTTAATAAAGTTCTCACTCACTCACTCACTCACGATACAGAAATGCAATATTTTGTTATTCAGTTTTGTTTTGACAGAGCTTTTGTTTTTGTTTGATTTTGTAAACCTTTCATATGATTCAATCGATATAGATACTGTTACTGTATATTAAATCGCTTCACCTCATGTACTTGTCATTGTTTACGGAAATACGGTATTTCAGAGTTATCGATCGTTCACGAGAATGTTATTTGTCCCTTTCAAGGTTTTTTAATACTGACCAATATTGATATGAACCTTTTAAGACGAATTCTGAGGGAACCTGTTATCAGCGGACACCATGTATTAAGCGGACACTAGCAAGGGTCCTGAGGGTGTCCGCTTAATACAGCTTTGACTGTAGTCACGTAAGACTTTGTTAATGAACCATCACAAATTTTTTTTTTTGATTTCAAGTTTAATAGGTGTATAGCAGATAGCTGAGAGCTGACACAAGTCAACCAAATACGTCTCAATAGTACACGTACATAAAAATGATCAGACAAAGTGGTGACGATTGCGGCCAAGCACTTGCTTACAAGAGTCACATTAATTCTAAAGAAGACATTAAATACTACAACCAACAACTTAGCATTGCCAAAGAACTGGGGGACAGAGCAAGAGAGGGATGTGCTTATGGCAATCTTGGCAATGCTTACGACAGTCTGGGTGATTTTAAACAAGCCGTAGAGTACCACAACCAAGATCTTAGCATTGCCAAAGAACTAGGGGACAGAGCAGTAGAGGGACGTGCTTATGGCAATCTTGGCAATGCTTACCAGAGTCTGGGTGATTTTAAACAAGCCGTAAAGTACCACAACCAACATCTTAGCATTGCCAAAGAACTGGGGGACAGGGCAGGAGAGGGACGTGCTTATGGCAAACTTGGCAATGCTTACCAGAGTCTGGGTGATTTTAAACAAGCCGTAAAGTACCACAACCAAGATCTTAGCATTGCCAAAGAACTGGGGGACAGGGCAGGAGAGGGACGTGCTTATGGCAATCTTGGCATTGCTTACCGGAGTCTGGGTGATTTTAAACAAGCCGTAAAGTACCACAACCAACATCTTAGCATTGCCAAAGAACTGGGGGACAGGGCAGGAGAGGGACGTGCTTATGGCAACCTTGGCAATGCTTACCAGAGTCTGGGTGATTTTAAACAAGCCGTAAAGTACCACAACCAAGATCTTAGCATTGCCAAAGAACTGGGGGACAGGGCAGGAGAGGGACGTGCTTATGGCAATCTTGGCAATGCTTACCAGAGTCTGGGTGATTTTAAACAAGCCGTAAAGTACCACAACCAACATCTTAGCATTGCCAAAGAACTGGGGGACAGGCCAGGAGAGGGACGTGCTTATGGCAACCTTGGCAATGCTTACCAGAGTCTGGGCGATTTTAAACAAGCCGTAAAGTACCACAACCAAGTTCTTACCATTGCCAAAGAACTGGGGGACAGGGCAGGAGAGGGAGGTGCTTATGGCAATCTTGGCATTGCTTACCGGAGTCTGGGTGATTTTAAACAAGCCGTAAAGTACCACAACCAACATCTTAGCATTGCCAAAGAACTGGGGGACAGGCCAGGAGAGGGACGTGCTTATGGCAACCTTGGCAATGCTTACCTGAGTCTGGGTGATTTTAAACAAGCCGTAAAGTACCACAACCAAGATCTTACCATTGCCAAAGAACTGGGGGACAGGGCAGGAGAGGGACTTGCTTATGGCAATCTTGGCACTGCTTACCAGAGTCTGGGTGATTTTAAACAAGCCGTAAAGTACCACAACCAAGATCTTAGCATTGCCAAAGAACTGGGGGACAGGGCAGGAGAGGGACGTGCTTATGGCAATCTTGGCATTGCTTACCGGAGTCTGGGTGATTTTAAACTAGCCGTAAAGTACCACAACCAACATCTTAGCATTGCCAAAGAACTGGGGGACAGAACAGGAGAGGGACGTGCTTATGGCAATCTTGGCAATGCTTACCAGAGTCTGGGTGATTTTAAACAAGCCGTAAAGTACCACAACCAACATCTTAGCATTGCCAAAGAACTGGGGGACAGAGCAGGAGAGGGACGTGCTTATGGCAATCTTGGCATAGCTTACCAGAGTCTGGGTGATTTTAAACAAGCCGTAAAGTACCACAACCAACATCTTAGCATTGCCAAAGAACTGGGGGACAGGCCAGGAGAGGGACGTGCTTATGGCAACCTTGGCAATGCTTACCAGAGTCTGGGTGATTTTAAACAAGCCGTAAAGTACCACAACCAAGTTCTTAGCATTGCCAAAGAACTGGGGGACAGGGCAGGAGAGGGAGGTGCTTATGGCAATCTTGGCATTGCTTACCGGAGTCTGGGTGATTTTAAACAAGCCGTAAAGTACCACAACCAAGATCTTAGCATTGCCAAAGAACTGGGGGACAGGCCAGGAGAGGGAGGTGCTTATGGCAACCTTGGCAATGCTTACCTGAGTCTGGGTGATTTTAAACAAGCCGTAAAGTACCACAACCAACATCTTAGCATTGCCAAAGAACTGGGGGACAGGCCAGGAGAGGGAGGTGCTTATGGCAACCTTGGCATTGCTTACCTGAGTCTGGGTGATTTTAAACACGCCGTAAAGTACCACAACCAACATCTTAGCGTTGCCAAAGAACTGGGGGACAGAGCAGGAGAGGGACGTGCTTATGGCAATCTTGGCAATGCTTACGACAGTCTGGGTGATTTTAAACAAGCCGTAAAGTACCACAACCAACATCTTAGCATTGCTAAAGAACTGGGGGACAGGGCAGGAGAGGGACGTGCTTATGGCAACCTTGGCAATGCTTACCAGAGTCTGGGTGATTTTAAACAAGCCGTAAAGTACCACAACCAAGATCTTAGCATTGCCAAAGAACTGGGGGACAGGGCAGGAGAGGGATGTGCTTATGGCAACCTTGGCAATGCTTACCTGAGTCTGGGTGATTTTAAACAAGCCGTAAAGCACCACAACCAACATCTTAGCATTGCCAAAGAACTGGGGGACAGGGCAGGAGAGGGACTTGCTTATGGCAATCTTGGCACTGCTTACCAGAGTCTGGGTGATTTTAAACAAGCCGTAAAGTACCACAACCAACATCTTAGCATTGCCAAAGAACTGGGGGACAGGCCAGGAGAGGGACGTGCTTATGGCAATCTTGGCATTGCTTACCGGAGTCTGGGTGATTTTAAACTAGCCGTAGAGTACCACAACCAAGATCTTAGCATTGCCAAAGAACTGGGGGACAGGCCAGGAGAGGGACGTGCTTATGGCAACCTTGGCAATGCTTACCAGAGTCTGGGTGATCTTAAACACGCCGTAAAGTACCACAACCAAGTTCTTAGCATTGTCAAAGAACTGGGGGACAGGGCAGGAGAGGGACGTGCTTATGGCAATCTTGGCAATGCTTACCGGAGTCTGGGTGATTTTAAACAAGCCGTAAAGTACCACAACCAACATCTTAGCATTGCCAAAGAACTGGGGGACAGGGCAGGAGAGGGAGGTGCTTATGGCAACCTTGGCAATGCTTACCAGAATCTGGGTGATTTTAAACAAGCCGTAGAGTACCACAACCAAGATCTTAGCATTGCCAAAGAACTGGGGGACAGGGCAGGAGAGGGAGGTGCTTATGGCAACCTTGGCAATGCTTACCAGAGTCTGGGTGATTTTAAACAAGCCGTAAAGTACCACAACCAACATCTTAGCATTGCCAAAGAACTGGGAAACAGGGCTGAAGAAGCTCATTCATGCTTTTGCTTAGGACGCGATTTTGAATTGTCGGGAAATTTGCCGAAAGCTCTCTGTCATTACCGATCCAGTGTAAAATTGATCAATGACACGAGGGCTCTCCTTCAGTCCGAAGATGATTGGAAAATATCTTATCGTAATTGGTGCCCAGACGCTTACACTGCGCTTTGGAGAACTTTGCTAAGGCTTCAAAAGACTGCTGAGGCTTTGTGTGTTGTCGAGCAAGGACGAGCACAAGCCTTAGAGGATCTTATAAAGGAACAGTATGGCTCTCAATTACTAACGATTGGCTCACCTGAAGATAACGTAACGATCGCAAGCATGTCAAGTGGTATATTCATGCAAACACTGGTCTTAGCACTAGAAAGTACCAAAATCCATTCCTGGCTACTTAACAAAGAAAGGGAGGTTCAGTATAGGAGGAAAGAAATAGAAGGTGAAGATGCTGTTACCTTCTTAGAGTGTGTAAGAAAAGATGTTTTTAAAGAGTACAAAATTGATGGAAGAGTTGCCTGTGAAAATCGTTCTCTGGATGAGCAAACAAACAAAATTTCTCCAAGTAGAGAATTCACCGAGGAGAGAGAAAAAACATTAGCCTGCAACAACAATTCTTTGCGCGTCTTTCATGATTGTATCATTGCCCCCATTGCAGACCTACTTGAGGGCGACGAATTGATCATTGTCCCCGACGGTCCATTATGTTTGGCTCCGTATGCTGCATTTTTAGTTGATAAATTCAAGTATCTCAGTGAATCTATCAAGATACGAATTCTTCCCTCGTTGACGACTCTGAAACTGATCAGGAACTTTCCTCAAGACTACCACAGGAGCAGTGGAGTATTGCTCGTGGGAGATCCATGTGTTGAAGAAATTCGAAACGACCAAGGCGAAGCCATTTTATCGCCCTTGCCATATGCCAGAGAAGAAGTAAAGACGATAGGAAAAATGCTCGGTGTCGTACCTCTCACTGGAAATAAAGCAACTAAAGAGGAGGTGCTGAAAAGAATCGGTTCAGTTGCCTTGGTACACATTGCAGCGCATGGCAATATGGAAACTGGTGAAATTGCTCTGGCTCCGAATCCCGCACGGATATCCAAGATCCCTGAAGAGAAAGATTATGTGTTGAAAATGGCGGATGTGCGAGCGGCGAAGCTGCGTGCAAGGCTAGTTGTGCTAAGTTGCTGTCACAGTGCACAAGGTAAGGTTACCCCTGAGGGTGTGGTCGGTATTGCAAGGTGTTTCCTGGGTGCTGGTGCTCGCTCGGTTCTCGTGTCACTCTGGGCAATTGATGACGAGGCAACAATGGAGTTTATGGAAAGTTTCTACAGGCATTTGAGTCTTGGATGTAGCGCAAGTGTAGCTGTTCACCGGGCTAGGAGGTGTCTAAGAGAGTCAGAGAAGTTTGGTGCGGTAAAACACTGGGCCCCGTTTGTTCTCATCGGCGATGACGTGACCATAGAATTTGAAGAAAGCCAGTGAAAACATCGTGAGTAAACCTTTTTCTAATCTTTAGGACGCAACATTTATTTTTAGTTTATAAAAGTGCTAATATGAAAGTTGTTAATTATTATTCTGATCAGCGTCCTTCATGGAAATGCAAAGTGAGCAGCTCGCGAATGCTTGTGCCATTACCTAAGTGCGTGCGGTTCTTTGATCATTAGAGATTTCGCCTTTTTTCACGCCAAAAGAGAAATTTTATGAAAAAAATAGTACGGGACCAACACAACAATTAAAAGCACCCCCTCAACTGATGGGTGTTTCCGTTGTACGAATTCAGACGATCTTTACAACTGCTTTCAGTGTTACGTACATAAGCGACATCGTTCGACCATCTTTCGACATGTAAACGGCTGAAAGATCGTTTAACTGTATAACTGGCAATTTTTCCGGTTTTTACCGGAACAAATAACCAATATCCTCAACCTGACCTCAAATGAATGAAGGAGGTTGTGGACTTGTCAGGTTTCTCCATTTACAGGATAATTGAAACGATTTTAGTGTTGTCGGTCGGCTGTCAATGGTGACTTTCGGTAGAATTGGGCCGCTACCGCTCAGTAAATATTCGAAAGATGTAAACATTCAAAACAGTCAATTTATCTCTCACAGAATGTTCTCTTGATACTCCTAGCCTTAGTTTGATGTCAAATAAATCCATCGTTTATAGCTAAAAGTCGAGTTCGATCGTAAAGAAACCAGTTGTGGTTACATTTTTTACGTAGGCCAGGTTACATAGCATGTCGGGAAATGGCATGTTGAAAGACGGTCGCTATGCCAGTAACAGTGAAAGCGGGTGTGAAAAGAAACCAAAACTGTCTCGACGAAGTCAGGCGTGATCTGCCATCTGCGCGCGCAACCTGAACATGAAACATGAAGTCTATTTCTCTACAGATGTACTTAAAGCAATATTGTGCGTAAAGCAATCCGTGTTGCTATCGAATTATAGAAACACTCGTGGAAGTTTGAGAGAACTGGAAAGAGCTGTGGAAACATTAGCCTGTCGGCCTTTGTTCCCACAACATTTCTCGTTCTCCGACTTCTTTAACTCGATAGAAACACGGTGCTGTTTGACAGAATTCTTGGTACCCATTATTTTGTCAATAAAAGGTAGTTTTCTCATTTGTCTTTCTGTTTCAGATACTGAATGATCAAGAAAAGAGAAAGCTCCTTGGTAATTAGTTACCTTATAACATGAAATTTTCGCGCGACGTT
The DNA here is from genome assembly GCF_042242905.1 of Orbicella faveolata. Classification (NCBI taxonomy): domain Eukaryota; kingdom Metazoa; phylum Cnidaria; class Anthozoa; order Scleractinia; family Merulinidae; genus Orbicella; species Orbicella faveolata. The sequence goes on from NW_028301541.1 coordinate 14,907,013, forward strand.
AATTTCGCGAATTTCGCGATTTCAAAATTTCGCGAAATTAAAGGGACGGGAACAATAAGTGTCCCGAACATAACATGACGCGAAAGTTAAGTGACTCAAATTATGTTACTGTTGACATATAGTCCAGCAGTTGCGCGTTTGTTAATTTTGACGTTATCGTACCTTTGATATCGAGTAAGTCGGTTTACTAAATTGTAGGACATGTTTAAGTAACATTGTTCAGGAAATCAATGGGGGTTACTCGAAAACGCGAAGTTAAAGTGATTCAAAATACACAATTTTCGCAAAATCGCGGAATTTAGGTGTCGCGAAATATGCGCACCTCAAAAACGCTAATTAAACGTGTCGCGAAAATTTCATGTAATAAGGTAAGGTTTTTTCTGTATCCTTTTTTCCAATATGTGTATGGTATGATGCTACAAACCAACCAAAAGCTTATCTTTTGCTGCATCGTTATATGTTTCCAAACAGAGAACAGTTGCTGTCAGAGCAAAGCTCGAGGGAAAAAGTCATGTAAGCTGAAGTTGATCCGTTCTCTTCCAAGGAAAGAGCTGTTAAATCCAGAGGTCTTCTCTGCCTGAGAGTGGACAATGAGACTTATTCAAGTACTTTTATTGTATTTCTGTTTTCGTTGCAAATCATTGCCAAAGCAAGTTCCAGATTTGGACAAGTTTTAAGTAAATCAATTTTACTTGTTGCGTAGGTGTAAAATACAAAGAAAATAGCAAATAGTTATTAGTCGCTTTGAAATTGAAAGGTAACCCAAAATGGGATAATTTTATAAGGTCGTAATACTAGCAATAATGATAAATATTGCATAAAACGTACAACAGTTTTTAAAGACATGTTTCGGCATGCTTATGCCATCTTCAGTTTAATAGAGTGACTAATGATACGTGACACAAGTTATATACTACAAAATATGAATAAATTATTTACAATATGCATTACAAAACAGTGGAAACGGAAATTACAGAGTTAAAAAGGTGTTGAAGTGATGCAACTGTTTGTTAAGGTCAGGTTTGTTCTTACTAATATAAAAGGCTTCTTTAAGTTTAAGATCAATAGAGCTATTCGCTGAGTCTAAGATGCGAAAACAAGAAGGTGTGTACATGCCCCTGCATGAAGAAAATTGAGAAAGATGTTTAAAAATATGCGAGTTTTTATCGCTTACTGTATGTTCTTTAATCCTGGTGGAAAAATGGCGACTGGTTTCACCAATATAACAGGAATTACATCCCGCACAAGTAAATTGATTAACTACCATGGATTTTAGAGCATCAGGAGTACGATCTTTAAAACTGAACATATTCTTGATTTTGAAAGAAGTAAAAACTAATTTGATATTAAGATCGGTTTCACAAAAACGTTTAAGTAATTGCCGTAGTTTGAGTTCCGTTATTCTAGAGTACTGGCCGATAAAAGGAAGCTTAAAATAGCGTATATTGTTTTCATCATTAACGTTGCGGCTTTTTTGATCAGAAGGCTTGTTAAGATACCGCTTGAAGGTTTTTTCAATGATGTGTGAAGGAAACGAGTTACGTTTTAGAGTGTCCGAAAGCTTGATCAAATCGTTTTCAAAACCGGAAGAAGTGTTGCTGATTTTATAAGTTCGGTCAATGAGAGTACGGACAAGGCCAATTTTATAGCGAAACGGAGTGAAACTAAAAAAATTTGTTAAGAGACCAGTGTAGGTTTTTTTTATGAAAAACTGAAAAAACGCAGTCATGCGAAGAGTTGTCAATTAGAACATCCAAAAAGGAAAGTTTATCGTCGTTCTGTTTCTCGAAAGTAAATTTGATGTTGGGATGTTGAGAATTGATGAATTCAAAGAAAGACATGGCATCCCGCTCATCTTTAAAGACGCAAAAAGTATCGTCAACATAACGCCTATAGAGTAAGATGTCGGCCTTGTTAAAATTATTTAAGATCCACTACACCATGAAGAACAAACTAATTGATAAAAACTCCGCAACGCACCTAAAAACTGAAATCGCTCATTTGGCTCAGAACTATCTCTCTTCCTACCGTCCTTCAAGCAACGATCTCAAAAAACACCGCATCCTACGAACTCTGAGGAACAATCATAATATCATAATTCTTAAGCCCGACAAAGGTAATGGCGTAGTTATTTTAGACCGTACCGTTTATTTAGATTCTTGTTTTAATATACTTAATGATAAGACTAAGTTTAAACTTTTAGATAACGATCCTACTTTATTAAGAGAAGGCAGGCTTAAACGTTTTATTACTCAACTTAAGAAAAAGCGTTCTATCGATGATGATACCTATTGCAACATATTTCCTAAGGGTTCACAACCAGCAAAATTCTATGGCCTTCCGAAATTACATAAGAAACGTGATAATCATAGGCAACCACCTCTTAGACCCATTGTATCCTCTATTGGAGCTTACAATTATAATTTAGCTAAGTACTTAAGTTCTCTTCTTGTTCCGCTTTTACCTGATAAATATTCGGTTAAGGATTCCTTTTCTTTTGTTGAAGAGCTCAGGAGTTTCGATTTTAACAACAAGTTCCTTATTTCCTTCGATGTTGAAAGCCTTTTTACAAACATTCCGCTAAATGAAACTATCGATATTGCCGTTGACCTTATTTTGAAACATCATCCCAAATTTTCCATCAAAAAACCCGACCTTAAGAAATTGTTTTCATTTGCCACATCCGAGACTCATTTTCTTTTCAATGGTAAATTTTATGATCAAGTCGATGGGGTAGCTATGGGCTCCCCTTTAGCACCTATTTTAGCTAATCTTTTTCTTGGATTTCACGAAGAAACATGGCTAAATAATTTTAACAAGGCCGACATCTTACTCTATAGGCGTTATGTTGACGATACTTTTTGCGTCTTTAAAAATGAGCGGGATGCCATGTCTTTCTTTGAATTCATCAATTCTCAACATCCCAACATCAAATTTACTTTCGAGAAGCAGAACGACGATAAACTTTCCTTTTTGGATGTTCTAATTGACAACTCTTCGCATGACTGCGTTTTTTCAGTTTTTCATAAAAAAACCTACACTGGTCTCTTAACAAATTTTTTTAGTTTCACTCCGTTTCGCTATAAAATTGGCCTTGTCCGTACTCTCATTGACCGAACTTATAAAATCAACAACACTTCTTCCGGTTTTGAAAACGATTTGATCAAGCTTTCGGACACTCTAAAACGTAACTCGTTTCCTTCACACATCATTGAAAAAACCTTCAAGCGGTATCTTAACAAGCCTTCTGATCAAAAAAGCCGCAACGTTAATGATGAAAACAATATACGCTATTTTAAGCTTCCTTTTATCGGCCAGTACTCTAGAATAACGGAACTCAAACTACGGCAATTACTTAAACGTTTTTGTGAAACCGATCTTAATATCAAATTAGTTTTTACTTCTTTCAAAATCAAGAATATGTTCAGTTTTAAAGATCGTACTCCTGATGCTCTAAAATCCATGGTAGTTAATCAATTTACTTGTGCGGGATGTAATTCCTGTTATATTGGTGAAACCAGTCGCCATTTTTCCACCAGGATTAAAGAACATACAGTAAGCGATAAAAACTCGCATATTTTTAAACATCTTTCTCAATTTTCTTCATGCAGGGGCATGTACACACCTTCTTGTTTTCGCATCTTAGACTCAGCGAATAGCTCTATTGATCTTAAACTTAAAGAAGCCTTTTATATTAGTAAGAACAAACCTGACCTTAACAAACAGTTACATCACTTCAACACCTTTTTAACTCTGTAATTTCCGTTTCCACTGTTTTGTAATGCATATTGTAAATAATTTATTCATATTTTGTAGTATATAACTTGTGTCACGTATCATTAGTCACTCTATTAAACTGAAGATGGCATAAGCATGCCGAAACATATCTTTAAAAACTGTTGTACGTTTTATGGGATAATTTTAATTCTCACGGGACGTGATGGGAAAGCTTAAGTTAGATTTACTTGCCATTTCCATTTTCTAGAATGAAATTATAATTTAGAGTCAAGTGAATAGTGTTTTGTTATACCTTCCAACTAAATTACGCTTTCCGATTGGAGGAGAACGTTTCACGTCCCATGGGTCAAAACTCACTAACTCCCTAAGGCGAACAAAACTTATTAACTCCCTCGGGAAACAACAACTTGAACTTTCGACTCGCACGTGATCAGGTCGTGCACCTTGAAACGGCCGCAAATTTGTGTGCCAGTCGGCCTGATGTCAAATCAGGCAACGTTTCTCACTAGAGAAGGCATTCATTATTCAAGAAAAGGGATTTTTAATTCGGCAAAAACGTATTAGATTAACAAAGGGAAAATTTGAAAATTTTGTGTCTTCAAGCTTTTAATTTGGCGCCAAAAATAGGTTGCCCGCGTTCGGCCATTCGTCCGGTAGGAAGATAATTGTGTCATTTACAACAACATATGCTGTTCCTCGTCAAATCAAATCTTGAATTCTCGAGTTAAGCATTAGAAGGAGGCAAAGCAACTTAAGTATTGTCTTTATTTTCGTAGGCTGCGAAGAAAAAGACTGTTATCGTGTCGTTTCGGTAGGACAGTTCGGTTTGACTGCCGCTCATGCTGCAAGCACAGCCACCGTAGGCGTCAAGCAAATCATTTTTTCGCAGTTTTTTTCTATTTTTCATTCGGGAGGTATAACAAAACACTTAATGACTGGCCCCTCAGAAAACAGTAAATTTTGTTTCCCTTCGACCCTCAACATTGAGGGTCTCGGGGAAACAAAACTCACTGTTTCCGTTGGGCTGGTCATTAAGAGCTTATTGTCAGTCAATTGTGTTGTAAGTCAGGTCCTTTGAAAGTGATTGGTCATTACAGCCGTGCAATGCAATGGCAAATCTACTAGGGCTAAGTTATATAGTAATGTCGCTTTTGGTTAAAGATTTAGTTTACTTCTCTTTTTAATTTTTAGCGTCTTAAGTCTAAACACAGGTCTTTATGTTTAAGGAAACATCGAGATGTGTTTTGAGAATTTCGTTACTATTATTGCTATTAATAGTGCAAATATTGTTACAGAATTAGAATTTAACTCAGAATTATAATTTCATTTATGTCCTGTAGAAACGTCTCGTACGGAAGTGATTATTTCTTGCCAATTTATCTTTGCTGATATTGTGTGTGATTATTGTAATAAATCTGCATATGGAGGTTTTTAGATGACAATGGACCCTGTATTGTATTGCACTGGTTATTAATTATGTGTCATATTAAAACCGTTTGTATAGTCCCAGACATCACTAACGTTTTATGTTTATATTTCGTATTGTTCTCGCGTTTTGGTTCGTTCTTACGCATGATCTATTGGAGGACAGACGTATAGATGAAGTGCTTAAATGTTTTCGTTTCTTTATTTTATAAAACAAATCGATTCCACGTTGCCATGCGTCTGTTCAATAATAGATCACACATGACGTCAAAGTGTGGTAAGAACATCTGTGACACACTCACCTTATGGTTCGTGTGCCGCTTTTTTGTTGTAGCCTTTACCACATTTTGATGTCATCTGTGATGTATTTTACTGAACAGACGCACAGTAATTTAGAATCTAGCTGTTAAATTGATTAAAATGCCGAAGAAGTGAACGACTACTGTAATTCAATGACTGGGGCACCATCCAAAGTGTGCATTCATTGTAATACTATTTTCATGAGGCCTTTGATTTAAAATGATCAGTAACCTTTGAAAGTCAACCAGTGAAAACTTATATCATTGGAAATTCAATCTATCCATCTATAAATCTATCAATCAATCATGCAATCATTCACTATAATCTATATATCACAATGATCTATATAGTTTGAATTAGAGATGAAAATGTATTTTTATTTGTACCTTTTAAATGTTTGAAATCCAAGCTGGCAGACCCAAGATGGAGGACACTTTGAAATCTGTGACGTCATTTTGAATTTCTGTGACGTCGTGATCGACGTATATTATACTAAAGTAAACATTTTTTTAAACGCTCTACACCCCACAAAAGTTTTATTGCTATTGAGTGAATACCCTTTGAGGTACATAGGGCACCACCTTCCCCTTTCCAGCTCTCCCCCCTCCCCCCCTCCCATGCAGGCTCACAAACAAAAACAAAAAAAAAAAAAGGAAAAGTTTTAGGAAAAGATTCGATCCCTAGAAGAGAAATTTAGATATAATGGGTCCAAAAATGCTGTTGCTTTGGGAATGTTAAATAAGAAACAGTTGACATATCCTAATTTTGCGAAGGACAAATGAAGAGCTTGAACTGAAACTTTCATTAAGGTTACTGTAGACCTTCAGGGGTGCCTTCCGGAAAATGCTTTCTTTATGCGTTGCCTTAAAGAAAACCACGGCAAATTATATATCAATGTAAAGCTAGTAAACTGTAGAATCCGAAAATAACAATATATTTTGCTATTTTTGTTTTGACAGGCACGCGCGAGCCTAAAAACGCAAAAATGGCCGTACTTGCTAAACTGAATTACCAGCCTTTGTGTTACCGCGGACATCAAAACTAATTGGACACTATCAATCAGGAGATGATGGGCTAACAAAGAGTGTGAGGCTTTTTCGATATTTCTATTGGTTGCTTAGAAAATCTCTTTCAAAGTTGGACAATGGAAAATTTTCTGACTGCTGTTACTCAATGGGGCGTCACAGGAAAAATATTTCGATTTTCGCAAAATCCTCACAAACAAACATTTTGTCCAAGTATCGTGGAAATCCGATAAATCTACATACCCTATTAATTCATTTGAATAGAGGTACTTCACGCAAAAATAAACCCTAAGTTTTCGGCCTCGAATGAAATTCACAGTTTTCGCACCACACTGAGGCGGTTGTTTACGTGGCCATGCCGCCAACCAATGAAACACAGCTTTCAACTCCCAGGCGGGCTACAGTAACGCTCCCCGGGAATGAATGTGCAATGTTTATATTTACAGTATATCTTTATATCTTACATCGTCTGCCATGAAACATTCAGCATCTAAGCCGAATCAGCAGATAAATGGTAAAGAAGTAAAAGAGAAAAAAGAGGAATGCTAGCGGAATAGCCTTGAACACGCCTACTCGGCGAGCCGAGTCGAGTGCGGATATTTACACATTTACGAAAAAAGACTAAACGCGCAATTCATCGGCCTGTCTGTTTTAGTATAATATGGAAAAACACTCTATAAAGAAGGGGAAAGGAGCGTTTGGAGAAGCTTCCTTGTCAGATGTCAGCTGATTAAATTCGTCGGTAATTCCGCGGCAGTCAACTTTTGTGCCAGAAGAAGCTAGAGCAGGGCATCGACGAAACATTCGCTTGCGATTTGCGCTTGCGTTTAAATGTGGGAATGCGAAGCGTCTAGTCTATCACTTAAGAGAAGAAAACAATCAAAAAAAGCCAAGATTTCTCTGCGAGAAATTGCAAGAAGTAAACAAAAAAAGCGAAATTCGACTCCGCGGATGAGATCAGTTGCCGCCAAAATTGTTACTGCTCCACTCAAAGGTTGACACATTTTAATTGGCTTATCACGGTTTGCGGTCATTGACTCGTTTTAAGAATTTACGTTTTTGTGGATAACTCGTTCGCGTTTTAAGTTTTTGAAATAACTTTTTTTGGAAAATTCAGATAAAGTAAACGTCTTGAATTTGGTGTAAAAAAAAAAAAAAATTTTGGACAAAATAGGCCCTTGAAGGTCTACAGTAACCTTAAGTAATGACCGGTAATGGGTCTGGGGCTCGCGTCTGTTAGATATAAGGGGACGCGTAAAGGTCTCAGTAACAAAAGGAGTGCCGAACGAGGTCCGTAACTGGCTTGTTAAACGAGCCAAACAATGACCACATCCTTAAACACAACAACAACAGTTATGTTACGTCAGTTGTCAGTACCAATCAAAGAAAAGCAAGAGACTAAAGTCCCTGGAAGCTACGACGGAGCAAATAGAAACCAAACTTTGGAATTGAGGTCAATTAGGGTTTTCAATAAGTTTGGTAGATAATTGGAAGTTGACTATCGTTGGCGAAGAAAAGAAAGCCGCTCACTACATTTTATTGCCTTGTTTCAATAATGCCTCTGCTTACAACTAAGCTCGAGGTCTTCATTTCAGTTAACAAGTTTAATTACAACACGCTTGGACGTTCAAGCCCGTTAAAAAAGTAACAACAGAACTTAGGAAGCAATTATTAATGAGTTTTTCTCTTGTCAGAATACGCCATTGGTGCCCATGCCCTCCTCGGTTTAACTCTCCTTGGATAGACTTCTTGAATATTCAGCTTCGGTTTCATCTGAAAGGCAGCGGTATTCCCTCATGGCTTCGCAATTTTTTTTCTTCCTTTGAACACTTAAACTTCGCTGAAAAGGAGAAAATACATAATTTATGTTAAGTCTTTGCCAACCGGAGTGATGTACAATAAAGTTTCAATAATCATTTATCGTTGAGATTAGCGTTAAGTTTCTGGAAATCAATAGTTTAAACCCAGGAGGAAGCTATAGCGCGGTTTTCACTTTATCATCGAAAGTAACACGCCATTTCCGAGATGTCCTTTTTCTCTGCGTCAAAACGAGTCTTGGTGCGAAACCATTCATATGAAAATGCTTTTTATCGATAAGTTCATTTTCATGCAAATCAAACTCATTTTCATAAGAAAAGTTTTGCACGAGGACTCGTTTTGAAACAGAGGCGAAAGGCAACTCAGAAATGACCTATTCGCGCTTGCTTTGGTTTTGTATTACCACGTTAAGTGGTTGGCTGAGGAAAACTCGCGCCACTCTGTCATCCAATCGAAGTAAAACCAGAACCAATCGCTACTCCCCTGCACACTTATTTTCCCGTTCTTTACGTCGGCTGCAAGTATTTGCTTGAGTTTTTGATTGGTTACTGGATTATCTGCCTCTTGTGTGATTTGCCAGAGTGATTACTTTGGTTTTTGTTTTACGACGCTCAATTGAAAAGTGCCCCATTGACAAAGACATTAATCTTATACCTGAGTTTTTCATATGGGGTTTGGGTCTCCCATTAGGCCATATTGTATTTAATGACGCCACAAATGCTACATCACAAAAGAGCTCTCCGTCATTTTCATCAAAATAACAAGATCGTATCGGCTTACAAGAAACATATTGGATCTTGCAACACTGTTCTTTTAGCATATTAATGACATCAATGTCAATAATTGCTTGGCATATTTTTATGTGGACCACGGTGGTTTAATTTGGAGAAAATTTAAGAAGTTCTTGCTGAATGTATTCTTAAACACTGCAAAAATCTTTCTACTCTTTAAAAACTCTTTTTACCTATGATAATAGATGTAAATATTAATACAACCCCCTTCCGAAATGAAGATTCATAATATTTACAGCATAGTCTGTAAATATTATCTTTTACTCCCACCTCAGTGCTACCATAGAAGTGCACCAATATCGCGGACACATTAATTTTTCCACATATTATCCCAAACACTGGGTTCTAAAGGACACTGGAGGACATTGTTTAGTTAAAATTGAAGTAACTTTCTGGTTGTCACCTTAACTCCTATGATCTATGAGCTTGTTAATATGTACAGTTTCAAATTTCGAATTTTTCGACGTCAAGTGAAAATGATCTATAACATACTAGCAATTACAAGAAAGACATGATCACGAAGAATGTGAAAGTAAACGAGTGACAAAACACAACGTTTGTTTGGGAGCAAGTTGAGCAGAAGAAGATCTCTTATGTGCGTTGAGTTATATTACGTATACGTTTTTTAAGCACCCTGAGCTGTTAAGTGTGTTAAAACGTTAAAATCATGAAAATTTAAAAAACCCTATTTACGAGCATTAACCGAGCATTTTAGTGACTTTTGGGGGGAGGGGAGACCGAGCATTTTAGCTGCAAAAATGGAGCAGTAAGGTGGAGCATTTTAGTGGGGAAATATAAGCATAATGTACAAAAAGCCTAATACCGACATGGCTACCGTAATGTCATGTAAAAATACTCCATAGCGATAAGACAGTAGCCAGTGATGAAAGCTGCTGATTGTGACAGCGAGTGTTTATTTTCACTTTTACATTGCTAATAGAAGGCATGCTGAGGCTTATTATTATTGTTATTATTATTATTATTATTATTATTATTATTATTATTATTCACAAAAAGCACAAGTTCAGTTTGCCATCAACTTCACTAGTTCTTTTTATTTTTTTAGTTATTTATTTCAATTTAGTGGCCAGTGATTACACAAAAACTAGATGAAATACTATATAATCCAAAAAAGTCCCATATTGATGGTCAGCAAAAGAGATGTTAATCCCCATGCAAGGCAGACCACCTGATAAAATAAAAGCATGTTTAACAGCTAAATCAAACATTTCTTGAAGTTAAGTAGTCCCTTACTGACTTTTTAAAACTAGAAATACTTGAAGCCTGACGAACTTAGACCGTTCATAGCCCTCTATTTTCTCGTATCTCTATTCGATCGCTGAACGCGCGAACAGAACAGCCAGAGAATTGGACGCCAGCGAAACACGGAGGACTGTACTGGGTAGGGGCTTCGCTCACACGCCCCACGCCCGAACCCCCGCGTGCTTCGCGCTCGCTTCTCTCGCTTTTTCTTTCGCGTGCGTAAAAAGAGAGGCTGTGAACAGTCTAGACAACCTGACAGTGGCAACACATTCCACATGTGAACACAATCCTATTAAATAAGTCCTAGCATAATTCTTCGCCACTCCTACACCTCAAGGGGTATCCCACAAAACGTGAATAAAATTTGATAGAGGTTATGTCTATATTAAAATACCCGTTGATGACTGAAAAATACATCAAACAAAAAACTTCTGTCCCCTACAGATAACAAGTGTAGTTGTAGTGGTGAAGTGATTTCACTCCATCACTCCTTCGCTCCTTCGCTCCTTCGCTCCTTCACTCCTTCGCTACTTCGCTCCTTCACTCCGTCACTCCGCCACTCCTTCACTCCGTCACTCCTTCACTCCGTCACTCCTTCACTCCGTCACTCCGCCACTCCGTCACTCCGTCACTCCTTCACTCCTTCACTCCTTCACTCCTTCACTCTTTCACTCCTTCACTCCTTCACTCCTTCACTCCTTCACTCCTTCACTCCTTCACTCCTTCACTCCTTCACTCCTTCACTCCTTCACTCCTTCACTCCTTCACTCCTTCACTCCGTCACTTCTTCCCTTCTTTCCTCCTTCCCTCCTTCCCTCCTTCCCTCCTTCACTCCTTCACTCCTTCACTCCTTCACTCCTTCACTCCTTCACTCCTTCACTCCTTCACTCCTTCACTCCTTCACTCCTTCACTCCTTCACTCCTTCACTCCTTCACTCCTTCACTCCTTCACTCCTTCACTCCTTCACTCCTTCACTCCTTCACTCCTTCACTCCTTCACTCCTTCACTCCTTCACTCCTTCACTCCTTCACTCCTTCACTCCTTCACTCCTTCACTCCTTTACATAAAGAAACCCAGGGAGGGGGAACTCCCATATGAAAAGGCAAGGGATGCTCGTCGGAAAATTTGAATTTAACTTCCAAGGGACGTTGCTTGAGCTTCATTAGACGCCTAAAACATACCACTTGAAACGAATAGGTTTTATTACTAGCCACTGTTCAAGAAAGGATCCCGCGCGCACTTGTAGACCCTACTCACGTACTCGAGACATCAGCGGAAATCAAGCCTGAAAACAGAAATTAAATGAGAGCGTTTCTTTTATTATTTCCTCGAGTGCACCCTAAAGGATACTTTGACAGCTAAAAATGATGACGTTTCGTCATCAACACCCTAAGTGAGACCAGAATCCTTGATGTCTACCAGAGACGACGAACATCCCCGACGTTTTCATATAGGAGTCCTCCCCGGGTTTCGAACATCAACCGTCTACGGAGGACATATTTAGGTCCGCACTTAACATTCCCATCAGGAATTGTCTGAAAAAGTGAGACACTGTTTTTTCGTGAGTACACAATTCATTTTCAATTTCAACTATGGTTACGCTTTAGGATTTAAAATCTTTTTAGCTTGAATTTGCATATTATCCTCTTCCTTTCAGGTTTGTTAAAAACGATCCCATGCACTTTATTGATATCGCCACCTACTTCTACGACGCTTGTGTTGACATGGTATAAGTTGAGGATCACTTCTTATGTTCTAGATTTCTTTGGTTTTCGGTTATGAAATGGCCAAAGCTAAAGAAGTCTACAAACCAGACTGAAAAAAAGATAGAAAGTTTAATGTTAACATTAAAGATCTCGGAGGGGGAGTGACATTTGAGGGGGGGACCGTTCAGGGAAAGGGGAAGAAGGATTAGTAATCCTACAGTCTCAGTAGTTATGGAAAGTTTTTGAGATACTTAAGGGTTGGCCCACATTAGGGGACATATTGCGGGGACGTTAAGCTTGAACAACCCCCTTCGTGTGTACCCACCAAGCCACTGCTGGTAAAATTGGTATCTTAGTTTGCAAATCATTAAGTTACATTGAAACCGTTCTTAAGTAAATAACCTGACCACCGACTACAACTCGAAAATTACCTATGGCAAATTACGAGTTAAAAATGGGAAAAATTACTCCCATCTCATTTTCAAGTAAAATAACATGTAAAACTAGTGTATCTAAGAGACAGTAATGCTGCGTCACATTCCCCTGATAGTGTGATTTAAGAGATTTAAGAGCACCCTTCCCACCGCAAATGGTATTCTGTCGTAGCACGGGATTGGTTTTCTTAGTTCATTGGCTTCATACTAAAACGAATTCGATTGTTCTTGTTGTTGTTTTTTTTCCGGGGTGAGGGGGGGGGGGGGGGGCAGGGTGGAGGTAATTTATGTTGAAAATTGGCAATCATAACCATGGTGTATGGTGAGTCGTTGCTATGGTAACATTTCATTTTGTTTTTGCTTTGAAAGAAGTTAGGCCAAGAAAATACATAATTGCTGATCCCCTTTATTTGAAATAACTAACACTGACAGTTTATCGCATATCAATCCTTAGGCGTCATTTGTATCATTTGGGCATTTTTGTCATTAAATACAACTGTTGCCTCAACAGTAAGGATCACTTCAGTGATGTCATCATCATTAAGATCTGCAAACTCTTCCTGAAAGTCAGCATCTTGTTCTCTCTTGATGGTGTACAGTTGTTTAATAGTATCGTCAAATATAATTAGGGATACTGTGTCTTTGCCAGTGATCGTAAGAATACTGGCCATAATTTTATAGGGACATTTGGTCTTTAGTTGCATTAGACCACACTCGGAACATTGGATGATTTTCTTGTCACTATGCATGACTTTTGAGTGGCACTTGTTGCAGCTTAACTATGACTGAACATTGTTAATTCCATCTGGTGGAAATTGCACCTTCAATTGTTGTGTCTTGTCTGGTATATCATCCTGTCGTTCTATCTTTAATTAATTGATGCCTTTATTTACAGTACTGTATTTGGTCAAAGTTTAATACATTTAGTTTGCGCCATTAAATTCTTTAATGGCAACATGTGATATATTGTAACAGTGGCCAGATTTCATTTTTCTTGTGTCCTGCGAAGAGAACCGCTGTTATCTGTAAACAAGGCTACTTGTTTAGTTAAAGTTTTCCCGCGAACATTCACAGTTTCAACAGTGCCAACGAATAAAATAGAAGCAGACAGCACGATATACTTGCGAGTTTGTCTGGAAATTTAGAGGAACTTATTGATTCTTCTTCTGGCTTGTCTTTATGGGTGACAGGTTTTGTAAATAGCCAACTATGCTTAGTCAGTCTAAAATAGAAGGACAAAATTATTGAGATTGAGTTGTTACTGATTAGACCAAAAGAAGTGAATACTGGGAGTAGATAGTACTGTGTCAATCTTTTCAGTGAGCTGGATTAGTATATCACAAGGTGTGAGAGGTCTTTGTGGATTCCAATCGGAAATTTTAGCTGCCTGAGGATTTTATAATGATACCTTCTTATGTATGTTCAATTTCAAGACAGGTACTGCATCAATTTAGGATAACGTGCATTTACAGCACAGAACTTGCCAGGTATTTCATTCACAATGTATGATCACATGCTACTCAAATTCGGGTGAAAATTAAATTATTGGAATGAAATAGGAACTCTTTGATCGAAATTGTGGGTTAAGTATATTTTCAATATTGTTCAATTTTTATCTTATTTACTAAGCAAATGGTAAAAATAGTAAACAACTTACCACTTGAATTATTCATACTGGGGTCTCCTGAAAAGGAAATTATTTTGAAAGAATTACTTGTTATTGCTTATGATTACACATACAAGCAGTTATTTAAATTTGTTATTTAAAAAGCTTCTTTGTGATTCCAAAAAGTCGATTCAATCTTTGTTCCTCCTCCTGTCTGTATTTCAAGGTGTTTGATTTTCTAATACTTTGAAGTCTATCAAAAGTATTTTGCTCTACTACAAGTAACGACAATTGTTAACTCTACTTAAACCTACACATATGTGATGTCCAATGTTTGTTCAGACTTTCCAATATGTACCCATGCTTTTGGTAAAGGTAATCTTTGGCTCTTGTGGATATCCAGGGTCCATGCAAGTTTAAGTGGTAGCTGTTGTCTCTCATGAACTGAATTGCCATATTGTGCAGAAACATCCACGGGAGCTATTGCAACTAAAGAAGGAATGTTTTCAGATATTGAGGGGCCGATATAATTGTCAAACTTAACAATAACAACAACAGGCAGATCTGGAGGTTTATGAGGAGTGGTATAAATGATATCCATTATTATTCCTGTTGAACCATTACAAAGACCAACAGATGGCCATAAGTTCATTGTAAGCATAACGAGGGCACCCGTTAAAATAAGTAGTGTTGGTTCCAATCCATACATTTCCTGAGGACTAATTTTGGCAGCTTGAGAACTTGAACGTTTTGCTGTAATTTTTGCAATTGGTTGTTTGAGTTGTAAGAGGGAACTGTAATTAAAAGTTGCCACTTCCCCATTGGTATAAAATAATCGAGTGGCAGAGTAGAATTGATCAATGTTATTAGCTTGTGCTGGTTGCGTAGTCAATAGCAGTTTCCATTCATCTTCAGATATATTTCTCCATTGGGCAATCGTAACAGTAGTTAGATAATGAGCATTCTGGACCAGCCAAAATTCCCAAGGTCAATTTCTGGGACACTTTTTGACCTGTAGGAACTTTGAATAATTTTTTTATCTGTCAAAGAAGAAGTTAATCTAAATAGTCACAAATTGTTTTCGTTGCCATTTTGCCTTTCTGAATATCCTGCAAATGTCTTTGTTTTTCTTCAGAAGAGTCTTGTTTTAATTTTTGTTCAGCGAAGAATCCTTTCAATGCTACTTCAGTAAGTTCACAAAGACCAGGATCATTCTTCAATATAGCTGTCCTATGGCAATGAATGCTACCTCTTGCTTGGAATCCATATCTGTACCAGTGCCATTCAGCCTAAAGTGTACCATACAACCAATGCTTTATGAAACTTTGTAAGCGTTGATTAAAAAACCAATCAGCAATGTGTGGATTGTCTATTACATTTTGTCTCCTTTCCTCGTTGGTACAATGATTTATTTGAAAACAATGAATGCAATTCTGGCCAATGCATGTCTGCTGATGAGAAGGTAAAAAAGATGGTTGGGGCACCTTTGCTGTTTATTATTGGTTTCAATCCATTTCGTCGTTTTTGCCAGTAAGCATTACTACCTGTTATGTTGCCCACAAATCTTGATAGCTTTGTCATAAAATTTGTTGAAGCATTATTTGATCCCATGTCACGCAATTGCTCTATTGTAACAGGAGCGTCACCTGGATTCTGTTTGATGAACACAGAACTTTGTTGTAAAGTGCGTTTTCTTTGAATCATATTAAGTGCCCAGTAGGGAAAGCGTGGATGTTTAGTAAAACGATAAACCCACTTGCCACTTAAGAATTCTCCAAATCTTAAAAGATGTTTAATGCTTTGAGAAAAAGGAAGATGTCTGTTTAAACTGTGATTAGTTGGATCACCTTTTCCATCAGGGAATAATGTTGGAAATACCATTGTAGCTAAATATGGCGTTGTATATTCATTGAATGGTTTATTTTGAATAGATGGCCAATTCAAAATTTTCCCTGCTATTTCCTCTTGAATTTCCTCTGTTTCCTGTTTTCCATTCTGTTGAATAGGAAGAAAGCTACTAGTTTGAGTGTCCTTGTTATAGATAACATCTGAATCACTTTCTAACTTCTGGACGAAGTTTTTGTCATCATTTTTTGTTTCAAATGTTGGAAGGTCTGATGACATACCATTTTCAGGCAGACAGTTTAAAGCATGTTGATCAATATTAACGTCGCTGTATTGAGGATTATGTAGGGTTAGCCAACGCAATGCCTCTTGAATGTTATGTCTTCTTACAGTGACTTCTTTGCAAGAGTTGTCTTTTCCTGTCATTTTCACGAGAATGAAAGGAATGTCTTTAGGCTAACGAGGCAATGATTTAGCAAGCTCTTTTAACATCTTGAGGAAATCTGATACAGTGCCCAGAATAGCCTCTTTGTCGTCCAGGTTTTATAAATACTCTCCGGCATTATTGGAAGAGCTCTGGCCATTAACATTTCTTCTATTTGTGTTACACCTTGCAATTCCTTAGACACTGAAGAAGGTATCATACAATTCTCCCTTGAAATTTTTTTAGGAAACTGCTTATCTCTTAAACAGTTGGCGCACACATAGCTAGAAAGTGTTTTCAATTTTACTATTTTTGCGAATTTTGGTTTTCTTTGGCCGGGCCTCAAAGCAGATTTTACACTGGTAAATAGTATGATCTAGGAATCTGTGAAATTTTGTCATATTTTTTAAAGCCAATTTTTCAATTGCATTGGATTTCATTGGGAGCTTTTTATGTTTACCACTTGCGTTTTGACCGCCTAGCATCTTTTTAGTTTTGAAAAAAACTATTTTTTTGCTTTTGAGTTTTTGCTTTGTGTTTTTGTCTGTGAGCACTTTTGGTTATTAGCATGTAATTGTGGTTTTTTATTTATTGTATTTTTAATTACTGGTATTGTAGAATGAAGATATTTTTTGCTTTGATATGCCATATTTGCTATTTTGTCATCATTTCGTGAGTCACAAGCTACTTGATCATCTACCAATCTAAGTTTTTTTTGCTATGTGTTATTGTACTATGTTGTTGTGATTCACGTTTTCTATCTTTTTTGTGCTTTGTAGTTTAGCACTTTCCTTTGTCAACATGCCCTTTGTTTGTCTTTGCTCAGTATAAATGTGCTTTCTGATTGTTTTTTTGCACTTGTTTCTTTCTTTCTATCATGGCTATGGATATCATCTGACTCGGAGTTCTGAGAAAACTGGTGCTTTAAATCACTTAAACAAACGTCTTGCACTACATCATAGTGAATTCTCTTTGATTGTTTCAAATAAACTGAACAACTGTTTTCAGGTTTTTCACCATCAATCATGGTTCTTGAAAATTTAAGCCATTTGTATGTATCCCCAAAATTGTGTGTATACAAAAATGTCCGTGGATATGTATGAGTGAAGCAGCGCTCAAAATTTCAATATCTGTTCCTCAAACTCTATTTTTGGCCACTTGAGAGCTGGCTAAATGATACTGTTGTGTGCTGCAGAAGAGAGTTACCCATTTTCTTTTAAGCTATGTTCACATACCTTCAATGCTTGCCTACTTTATAGTCGCTGAAAGAAATTTTCAAAACATTGGCAATTTACTATATGTCTCCGTAAAAGGTACGATTTTAAAAAGCAGTATCAAGTTTAAACACACAGTGGGAATAAGGCGTGCGAACACACCATTGAAATGAGGCATGCAAAAACACAGCAACAAAAATGAGATGCGTGTTTAAACACATCAATGACTAGTGTATGCAATCTGCAGGAAACAATCTCCTGCAAGAAAAGGGAGCAGCTGCTATTAAAAAAGGTGTGCAATGTCATGCAATCTATGCAACAACGACAAAAAATTGAAACCGCTTCCTGGAACTTATTCAAAGATTTATTTCTTGGTTGTCTTCAACCTCATGTAAAATATTTGAAGACTTTTCGTCATCTTGATTTGATATTAGAATTTGGTAACGACACAGTGTTGTGTGAAATAGTTAGCCTGGGTAGCTTGGCGGTTTAAGTAAATTGAACGTGCTAACAAAGCGGCAAAGCCGCGAAAACGAGCGGCGAAGCCGCTAGGAGCCTGAGGTAGAGATAACTGAGAAACCGCCTGCACGAATGACCAGCATCTTTTGTTAGTCCAATACGCTTGGTACTGGCCATTCCCATTGGATCAGAAAGCTAACACGTCAATCAAAATTTTCGGTTATCTCCCAAGGGACAGCTCCAAGGAACAACACTGATTACAATGTAGAGTTTTGGCGCGTAACAAGAAAATGGTCGAGAAAGCTCTGTCGAAAGCGTTGTCGCGCCTAAATATTCTTCGTGAAGATCGCGAAATGATTCTCAAACCTGAGCAAGAAACAGCTGTAAGCGAGTTACTTCATGGGAGAGATGTGCTGGCCGTTTTGCCAACAGGCTTTTTACCATAATTGCTACTAATCTCGCAATCTGGTTGGCTAATTTGCCGTTGTCGATAAGAGTCCAGACAACGCCATTTGCGTCAATGTGTCACGCAATGCCTTTTTCAGCTCGCGCTCTGAAAAAAGCATCTTCTTTGACGTTCGAGAACCTGCATCATTACTTGTTATTTCGCCGTTGAAAAGCATCATCGACGACCACATTTCAGAGATGTTGTCGCTGAACTTCACAGCAATGGAATTGCTGTCTGACAAAGTCAATTTGGTGCGAAATAATCCGCCGCAATTTCTTTATTGCTCTGCAGAGGCAGCGTTGGAGAAGCCGTTTCTTGCAGCGTTGCGAGAAGACAGCGAACTCCATCGAGCTGTGTCGGCGATCTTAGTTGACGAATCTCACACGGTGGAAGCTTGGACGGGGAAATGGCAAGATTCGATATTTGCTTTTTGCAGCGATTTTACCCGGGGGGAGGGGGTGGTGTACTCCCTGATCTGGGCTATATTGGTATGTGCGGCCCCAAAAGATATGGTTTTTCAGCTATTTTGGTCATAAATAGGGTATCGATTTTAGCTGATTTTGGCCATTTTGGTCATAAATAGGGTATGGTGTTTGCACTCTAGCCTTGATATGGGCATGTTTTTATGAAAAAGCGATTTTTTCATCATTATCAACAAAAGCCCTTCACAAATGATGTTTACTGTAATTTAACATTAGTCTGAACTTGGTAGAATTGATAGAGGAGTACAGCAAGGACACACCAAAAACAAGTGTATTTTCTGACACCATGTATTCTATCGCAAGTGTTTTCAACTACCTCATAAGGAAACTTAGAGAACAAGCCTAGAGAGATAAACAGAGGCACATCAAGGAAACGGATCCATTGCCTCATTGGCATATTCCATTCCCTTTCACATAAACAGTACAAGAGAGGCTACTACTTTCATTTTAAAAGAATGGAGCCGGTGAAGCGTGTTGCCATTGCTTCTACAGCACTGAGTATGGGGGTTAATTTTCCAGATGTTCGGTACATCGTGCTATTTGGCTCTGCCAGAAGCTTACTTGATTTTCATCAGGAAGCTGTGAGAGCTGGTCAAGATGGCCTGCTTGTCGATCACTTATTGTGCTTGTTTATGGCCAACAGTTGGCACACTGTGAGGAGGACGTGCGCGAAATCTTTTAGAAACAAGTGGACGATATTGGGTGGCAAGCTACAAGAGCTTTGATCCAAACATCGTCAGCTTGACAGGCTTCTGGTAGGTCGCGGAAGAAAAGAGTCAAATTTCGCAGGATTTTCAGGGACAAATTCGCGGGAAAAAACGGCCGATTTTGTGGGAATTTCGCGGGAATTTTCGAGGCCATTTTCGCCGAAAAACGATCGGTAAAACACGGCTGATTTCGCGAAGGTTTTCTGGGCAAATTTCGCTGGAAAGCGATTGGTTTTGCGCTGATTTGAGGAACGTGTTTAAATGAAACCAGATGCTCTTAGAGCATTTACTCAGGCTTCGTACCGCAATATGAAATCGTACTTTACAAGGAAGCTTATTGAACACAATAAAAACAAATAAGAGAATCAGGATATTAAAAACACAAGAGTTACGCTTAGATATTTACTATTCAAGAAGCTTCGCTGAATATCTTCTTTATCCAATTGCATGTTGTTTGCCTCATCTTCGAAGTTCTGTTCTATTTAGGTTGCGGTTAGCTCTACGTTTTGACCACGGGGTTATTTTCAATAGTGAACAGCATTTGCTCTTTTAACAACCATGCGCTCTAGAAATGCGCCAATGACAAAGCTTTTAACATTGTGGCTGCTCCCCAGTTTTTCGCAACATTAATCTAAGAACGCCTGGTAGGTTTGGGATGTTGTTTACTCGTTGCAGTGACGAAATTTCGAGGTAATTTAGCAAATTTACAGCCAGTAAGTAGCCCCAACAGCCAAGATAACTTTCAAACATGTTGTGCCGACAAGTATTTGGAAAGATTTCCAGCGAATTTCGCGGGATTTCGCGGATTTACTTGAAATCCGCGACCGCGCGAAATATCAGAAGCCCTGGGCCTCCGAACCTTGTCTCCACCTCATGACTGTTGTAATTCTTGTGGAACATCTTGTGCATGTGGTGATGGAAGTGGGTGCACGCAACCAATCAAATATTTTGACAAGCAACCAACACCATCAACTATAGTGCCAATTAAAAGTAGAAGTGTCACTGATGAAGAGAGGGCCATTTTGAAAGATGCACTCTCTGAGTTACAAGGTAGCCTTGTTTGCAGTGATGATTTGGCTGTTGGTATGGGTTCTCAAAGGAACTAGTTTCTGATGGTGTAGCTACCCGTCATAATCCGTTTATTCTGAATGATATAATTAGTAGTGTGCCTGTTTATTCAAAAAATCATGCTGTTAAAATTCTTGAGATTTTAAATGAGATTTTTAATGACATTGATGAGCATAGCTTAAAGGTGGTTCATCAATCACTTTGGGTGATGGACAAAACACTGACCCCTAGTCCATGGACTACCCTAACGGACTACCCCTAAAAAACACTATTTCAGATGAGTGGTATGTTAAGAAGCTGCGATTATATACTTACACTGCACGGAGGATGCGTTTCTTTTCGTTCCGCATCGCCTTCAGCCGCCATTTTGGACTGAGTCTCGCAAAACCACAAAAATTTCCACATAATTATAGTACTTATAGTCCAGGCCAGCCAAGAATACTACTGGCTCCTGCTGCTTCCACCCCACTCTGATTTTTTGTAGTGTAGTCATTGGAATTTCTTGCAGTCCATAGCTTTATCCTCATTCCCATTTCTATTTCATTTTGATACACTCAGGAAAAAACCAGAATACTAGCTGCATCTGTGCCATCATTTTTGGCACAAAACAAGCAAAACAAATCATGAGTAACAATCTGAAGATCATTTCGTCTGTTCGAGAAAGACTGAGCTACTGAATCACATGGGAGCAAGATTGAGTTGTCCACAGAATATTTGATTTGATTTGAGTCTACGCTTTTTGTGTACAGTGGTTGTTTTATTCAGTGTAGTTATTCAAAATGGCGGCTGAAGGCGATGCAGACCGAAAAGAAAAGCATCCTCCATGCATTATAAGTATATAATCGCAGCTTCTTAACATACCACTCATCTGAAATAGTATTTTTTAGGGGCAGTCCATTTCGGTAGTCCATTAGGGTAGTCCATGGACTAGGGGTCAGTGTTTTGTCCATCACCATCACTTTCAGTGAGGAGTTTTTTACTAGACTTGAAGAACTGCTCCTTTGTGATTATGTTGAGTTTCAAAAGGATTTACCAGATCCAGATGCCTTACCAGAGTGAGTGATATACTCCTGGTATTTTATGTAATGGATATCATATACATAAGTTTTTAGGTTTTTCTATTAGCTTAACTAATATAAACGAAAAAGAAGGAGGGCTCAGTAGATATCACTCTGAAACGGGCAGTGAAAATTATGCTGTATATACTAGCCCTCTTAGCTTTAGGTTTCAAACTAATTCCCTCGATTGATTAATAATTTGGTACTGATTCAAAACAGAACTAATGATGGTATTTGATTGAGTGTTGGTAAACCAAAACAAAAATAAAACACATCAGATGACTTCTCTCACTAAATGAAATCAGCAAAATGAACTAAGTTATTACCTTATCAAGTGATTTGAAGTGATTAATTAAAGTATAAAACTACACTTTATTCTAGTGACAAGGCATTTTCATTTAAACCTTTTAAGTACACCATCCCCTTAACTAAGGCAAATAAGGTATGCCAAAAAAATAATGTTTGAACTTGTATTAAAATTATGGTTAATTCAAAAACATCAATGTAGAAAACTATATGTCCTAGCCAAATGCTATTGTCATGTTAGGATACAGCCTTCTTGTTACAGAAAGACATAATTATCTAGTTTTGGATTAATGGAGAATAAAATAATTATCTACTTGAGTGTCTCTTAACTGGGGATCTTTTAAAGACTTGATAACATAGTTCAAAATTTAAATGTGCCATTTAAGCAATAGACCACAACTTTTTATGGTTTATAGGCTGATGAACCACGCGGGATGTTGGAAGAACACTCGAAGAATTCGTAAATCACTCGCCTGCAGCTCGTAATTTTCGAATTCTTCTTGTGTTCTTCCACATCCCAACTGGTTTATCAACCTATAAACCATAAAAAACTTTGGTCTATTGCTTTTATATAATAATTCAGAAGACACGCAAAATTTCCATGAGTTTACTGGCACAATAAACAATAGCTGATTGACCAATCAGAGCCACGCATTCATTTGATTATTTTATAATACTCATGTACAATTAAATCTGTTTGTTCAAGTCACAGATTGAGAGCAAAAATAACTTCTTATTTACATGTATACCAGGGCTCGGAAAAAGTGCTGTACGATTGTCTGGGGCATGTATATTTTCTTGCTGGGCAAGTAACTTTACATTCTCATTTGTCCAATGGTCAAGGGCTCAGGTATGTCATTGGTCGACTAAATCAATAAAGAGCCAACTTCCATTGGTTCAACGGTATTAGCAATTCGAGCTGCTGAATCTTCATTGATACTGGCAGCAAGTGACTTCCACGTGCTCTTAACATCATGATTGAACTGCTTAGTTCGCAAGTCCAGTGGAATGTTCATTCCTGGCAAGCCATGTTTGTTAAATGTTCTATTCCATTTAGGGTCATGCGCATCTGTTTCCGACAAAATGGCTTCAATTTTGGGATATTTGGTCTTGCCATGTGCTTTGTACAGTAGCAGAGCAACCTTGAAAAGGTCAGGCAGCCTCTCATCGTATCCCTCTATACTTGTATCGCCAAACTCGAACAAAATGAGACCAAAGGCCAGCTTTGCCTGATGGTAATTGAAAGGGAAATCATCCTTTGCTGCTCCCCCATTTGCCTCCCCCTGCGGATCCTGAGCCTTGAGAGTGACATTGGGATGTGCCTTGCTTTCATGGCTAGAAAAGGAAGAAACCAAATTTACACTCAGGAATTGCCTACTAGTTACATTGTACTATTACATACCGGTAGTTTCCCAGGGATTACAAAATTAATGATTTTGCGATTTCAGGAACCTCTCAAAACCTTTAGATTAAAGAAACTGATGATCTTTCCTGCCAAAAAAGTAAGACATTTTACTTGACTTTGGTATGCATGTGTGTGTGTGTGGGGTGGGGGGCACTTACAAGCATAACAACATAATGTTTTTATTTTTACTCACCTATTTCTGGTAGCTTTAATTGAGAATACCAGACCACATGACACTCTGCAGTGGAAAAAAACCCAGCATGTCTTTCTTCTTCCCAGGCTCATACCTTTTTCACACCAGGCCATGTTGCATAACTTCGTGCCTGAGACAATGAAAACAAAAGGACTAAACTAACACAAATTGTTGGTTTATTCATTTATTTCATCATTATTGTTCATTGAAAAAGTGTTAAGTGAACATGAACGTCTTCTGCGGGGTTACAAGAAGTTTTCCCTTTCATGGAGGTAATGATGGTTTTGCTGAAAAGCAGTCTGTTAACACTCAGAGACATACATACATTTTTCTTCAATTAGTTGGTAGAATTTGACTCTGTTGGAATGAAGTTCACATAAGTTTTATCACATCGCTCTATTCGACACAAAAAACCATTTGCACCCATAGCACTTTCCAGCTCATGAACCTGCTGAACCAAAGGTTCGACTTCACTTCCAGTCATTAGATACGTCTCCACATATTTTATGCAAAGCTCATGTAGCCATTTCCTTAGACCTTCTTTTCCCAAGTCATCTTTTGATGGCATATCACAGTCTGGAGCATCTATTCCACATGAAAAAGTAAACAGAAGGAACAATGAGAGCATCACTTTAAAATGTTCACTACTGTGTATAGCTACATCAGTAATATTACCACCTTCAGTCTTTGACACTCCTCCCTGACGAATTTCTTAACTTGATCTACTGTGGGTGAGGTTGAAGATTTTCAACTCAACTAGCTAGACCCTTTAATTTGCAAAAATGTTATTTTATTTTATTAAAACAATAAATAAATAAACAGTTTGTTAGCAGATCATAGAACACAGGTTGTAATGGTATACATTAAGGGTGTAGGAGTGACAACAGATTGTGTTACTAATGACCTTAAGTAACAGTGAAGCTACATGTATTGCTTTAGCTGCCTTTCCTTATACAGACCTCATGTTAACACCAGAAAGTATGAAAGTGAAGAATGATCATTGCGGTAAATTTTCCAATTTAAGCAATCAGAAAGAAGAAGCCTGAAAAAAATCAGGGCTTCAACGGGATTCAAACCCATGACCTCCGCGACACCAGTGCGATGCTCTACCAACTGAGCTATGAAGCCACCCATTGGGAGCGAGGTCAATTAATTGAGTTCATATCAGGCTTCCCGTGAGGAGTGAAATGATTTGAAGTATATATGAAATAATTCATATTTGAACTGTGGTTGCAGATGAAAGTGAAGAATGAGGTCACGGGTTCCAATCTCGTTTTTCAGGCTTCTTCTTTCCAATTGCTTAAATTGGAAAATTTACTGCGATGATCATTCTTCACTTTCATCTACAACCGCAGTTCAAATATGAATTATTTCATATATACTTCACATTACTCCTACGGAAAGATATGAACTCAATTAATTGACCTCGCTCCCAATGTGTGGGTTCATAGCTCAGTTGGTAGAGCATTGCACCGGTATCGTGGAGGTCACGGGTTCGAATCCCGTTGAAGCCCTGATTTTTTTTCAGGCTTCTTCTTTCCAATTGCTTAAATTGGAAAATTTACCGCGATGATCATTCTTCATTCTTCTGTGGTCTTGTTGTGTCTAAGTTAGGTTCATTGACCCTGTTCAGAACAGAGTACTGCTGTGTCCAATGTATGGAACGATTGCTGTGTTCTGTACCTTGAATTCTGGCATTAACCATCAAATCAACATTGTCCCCCATAAACCTAAGATTTATAGAAACATTATTTTACACATGACTATCTACATAAAGATAAGTTACTGAGTTTACACTCAACAGAAACCAAAAACATCCTTGACTTTTCACTGACCCGTGAACAATTTTCACTAACCTTGTATTGTGAGGATAACAATAAATTAAAGGTGCCTGTGAGCCAGCTCATGGATGAATTGGATGAATGTAGAAAAGCTAGCTGGATAAAAAGAGAAGAGGAATTGATCATTGTGGAGTTCTTCTTGGTAGAGCAGTGAAAAACAGCAAAATAAACATCCTTTGGTGCATGGGTTCGGATGTCCAGTGGTTGCTTGTTGACACCCTTTAGGTAAAGGTCAAGTCTGCAAACAGGCCAAGTGGCCCACCAGGCAGAGCTTATCCTGGTTTCTGTAGCATGAAGTGACTACAGTAGGGGTATTTCTACTCCCCCATGGATGGGATGCTAGTCCATTGCAGGGTTTCCCCCAGCATTAAGTTCGCCGGTACTCATTTATTTATGGGGGTGGAAAAAAGCCCTGTGAGAACAAAGTGTCTTGCCCAAGAACACAACACAATGTCCACGGCCAGGGCTGAAACCTGGACCACTTAATCTGGAGACGAACGCACTAACTGTGAGGCCACCGCGCCCCCACCATTTAGGTGGCTTAATTTGCTCTCTGTTAAAATTATTTTATAAATTATATATAATTATTTATTACATAATTGAAAGTAGATTTCAACAGAGTGCAACAACAAAGATTAAGATGAACACTGCTTTTATTATATTAGGAGCATTTTCTTTCTTATTAAGTGTACTGAAATACTGACTACCATAATATATGTAGCACATAAAAGCTAAGAGGAGACATTCTAGCCAACAGTTTCCTATACACAGAGATTACACAATTTTTGCTGAGTTATAAATAACAATCTTTACAGCAGCAGGACACACATGTAGTAGAAGTACAGCATGATAATCACCATTTTAAGAACTGAATGGAAGTTCAACAGGTATAAACTGGCACAGTTAGGATAGCTACTACTTCAAATAAACATCACAAGATTTGTATTTTATTAATAGAAACAGATTACCACCATTCAACTTTTGTGTTCCAGTTTATGATGGGAGTTAGTAGTTTCATTTAATTGTAGTCCTAATATAAAGACTGATTGTGATACTCTACATGTGTATGTTCATGTATATGAACATGATATAGAACTGCTAATTTTAAGTTTCTGTAAGTTATATACTGTAATTTCTGTATTCCACTGTAAAGCTATACGTTCATTTCTTGAGTTAAGGTTTGACACACATAGCGAGTTCAGATGGATTTCACTTGTTGACATTCTTGACTTAACGAAACATACATGGATAAAGTTCTAAAAGTGTTTCCAACTCTGTAATTATACATGCAGCTTGGAAAGCCATTTAATTTATATGCTTGTAACCAATGTCTTTTGCAAAGAATGAGTTTCAACAGTTCAAGTGTCAGCTGACTTAAGTCTTGAAAGCATCTTATTCCCTTAGTAAACAGTAGAATTCCACATCTATCTGCAATTCTCAGATTAATTCCATGAAGATTTAAGGGTGACTTGTGTTGTTAAAGCCAGTTTCTACTAAGTCTTTTGATATTATTTTTGGCAGCTGATAAACATGTATAGCATCAGTGATGTTGTTAATATTAACATCTGCTTACTGTCACTTGCATATTATACTGTAGTTGTTATTGCAGTGTTCATCTGGGTTATATGGAGATGCACAATACTACAACTTGCTTCACCTGCAATACACAATAAATATAATAGTGACACATTTTAAAAGGGTATAAATGATTATATGCAGAAAAAATATTGTATATCTTTAATTTGCTTCCCTTTCTCTTCCCCCCCCCCCCCCCTCCCCCAATAAAAAAAGGTACTTACCTAACTAAGGTGTCAAGTGATATTTCTTGCTTTTCTGGAAAGGGTTAATAAGAAAGAAAATGCCAGTTATAATGTCATGCTCTCCCTCAAGAAACATTGGAGCTAAAATAATTCTTTTAACCTGAAAAAAAAAGGTATTGTTATTTACAGCTTCTGAAAATTTTGGTAGAGTTACATGTGATGTCGAATCTCTATGAAGACTAAGAATTTAGCGACATGAATAGTACAGTAAATTCAAACCATTCTTTGTTTCTACCAATAAATTTTCTGACTGTTTTGCAGTGTGATTTAAATAATTGCTTGATACATTTAGATACATGTATTTATTTGGTATGTTAAGGTGGCCGAACACACGTGCGCTTTTGCTGATGCAATTTAGCGTGCGCACAAGGATTGGAAAAAACAAACATGCTGTCAATAGAGCGATCATTTTATTTACTCAACACCCGTACTATCTGTGCTATTTTTCTCTATTTAATTGAATGCAGTGCATTGATGGCTTTAGTCTTTTATTACAAAGATATGGTAGAAAAGGTAATGATTCAAAGAACTCAGCAATTATCAGCTTTTTCTTTCTCACCAAAAGAAACCAGTTAAATGCAGCGCATGCGTAGTAAGTCAAAAAATTGCGATTGAATGAAAAATTGTATTCTCGAAAATACGCCTATTTCACAAGAACCACTCATTAGAATTTCACAAAATTTGGCACGAAAATACTTCAGGAAATAAGTAACTGGAGAATTGAAAATAACTGAACTTTAACAAAGGAAATTCTAGATATTCTAGTGAACCTTAAACAAGGGATAATTAAAGATCTCTCTGTTAAATCATTAGCAAAATGGTGTTAACCTGTGAGAATCGTTACAAGCTTGTTACAGGCAAATTATAAAGAAAATCTAAGTACTAGATTTTATCCAAATAAACAAAACCGAGTTTAAAGGCCTGTTTATATTTATTCATGTTGCCATGGCAATGGCACATATGTCAGCTTAACCATCCAAAAACCAAAGTTCGTGTTGTTAACTTGCTTGCCACAATTTTTAGAGAAAAAGGTGAATGAAACACAGGTATCAAAAACTGTGTTCAGCCACCTTAAGTTTCCATATTCAGCTAAATTACATTAATAATGATCTCATATGATACATACAGGGAAATATTCAAACAGCTGTCACGGAAATATACTGTAAACACCGGCGTATAAGCCGCACTCGCACATAAGCCACACCCCAAGTTTGGCAACTTAAATTTTGAAAAAAGAAATTTGGAAAGAAAGTAAAGTAAATCAAAAGTGGAGTCTTGAGAAAGATGTCTTACATGTACATGCATTTCTTGAACGTGTCAACCTGCATATTAACTCACTAAAACAGAGAATACTAAAACTCTTACCTATAATTTTAGCACTGAGATAGTATGAAAATCCAATTTAGACATAAATCTGATCTTTCTAGTTTCTGGCATTTTTAATCCAGTATTTTTCATTCCTGTCCATTTCTCAGTAGAATTTACATACGACAACATGAATGTTTCGATTCATTCGCTCGTAGCTTAGTAACCTGGCAGGCTTAGTAATGAAGAAATGGTCTGCGGCCATCGGCAACACTAAACATCTTTTTGGCAAAATGGAGATTCCCTATTGAGTGACATTCAGCTACTCAAGAAAGAGAACGTTAAACCGGTCAAAAGCTTTTGTAACGAAGAAGGTTTAAAAAATGATTAACATGAACAAACACGGCTCTTTTAGGAGCCGCAAAACTCGCAAAAGTACTGATCAATGCGTATTGTGGTATAATTTTATCAGTTTCTTATTATTTTACTACACAGGTCTATACAGACTGTAAAATTTTCGCTGAAAGGTGTTAATTTATGCAAATTTACAGCATGGTGTCCAGATGTTCTCGCAGATAAGCCGCATCCCCAATTTGATGCAAAAATTTTGAGCAACAAGGTGCGGCTTATATGCTGGTGTTTATGGTAAATAGGGTCATGATCACTGTAGTAAGACTCCAGAGTACCTGCTGATTGTACACATTGTGGTACATTGGTATAAACATGAGCTATCTGTGTATGGTAGTCAGTAGTAAACTGGTCAATGAACTGAGTGTATCCTCTGTCTGTTATAAGATATTTTTTTTAGAGCCTTTTGCTCTGAATTTACCTGCATGAGATCAATATTGAAATCTCCAAGCAGAGTCGTGAAGATGAGTAAGAGCATCAATTAACTGTGAAATTGTAACTTTAGTTTTCAAGCAATAGATACCAATGACATGAATATTTGGAATTGGTTGGCTTAAAACCTTTAACAGTGATTTCCAAATTATTAAAGTTATATCTGTATGGAATTTTAGTACAATTTAAATCATTCTTAATGTACAAAGCAGTTCCATATAGCAAGTTCTTATGTTAGACTGATTAAAGTCATTTCTGTAAAGAGTTAATTCACTAAGTTGATATGTATCATCTCTATATAACAAGCAAAGTCTTGTTTCTTCAACAAAAATGTTGACATCAGCTTCTTGAATGTTGTAATCACTTCGCACATCATCTATGTGGAGGTGGAGAGATCTCACATTCTGAAACAACATTGTTTTTGTTTGGGGTGAATTATCAGTCTGTAACACTGCTAAAGGCACAAGGCTTACTTGTGTTCTCAGTCTCCTCATTTCACCTTTAACTTTCTCACTAACCTTTATTTTGATTTCATTCCAATCAAGAATATGCAGTGCAGAGCTGTTTCATACACGGCTCAAGCCAACATAATACATATGCTCTCTTGTGGATGCTGGAAAATCAACTGCTTCAATTGCTGTGTCGCCTTGACAATGGTGAATAGTCTTGGCAGCAGTGGGTCTAAGTGGAAATTGGCGCCAGAGAATTTGGACCTGACTCTTTTATTGACTTGAAATTGTCTTGTTACTTCCAATACTGGTGCCCAATTTCTATTTACAGTTACCTTGTATAAATGTGCATTTTCTCTATGCTGGTTTCTGCGTATGTCAGGATGTTGAAATTAAATGAGACTGAAATAATACTTGGTCTGGTGGAATTTTCAACTCTGTAGTCTATGTGTTCTATGACACACTCTGCACCATTGGTGAGTCTGTCAGTCACATCAATATTAGTTGTCAGTCATATTTTGTTGCAGTTGCTACTGACACTAGCGAATATAAACCCATTGTCTTTGTTGGATAATCTGGAATTTTGTTTTTCATTTGTTTCTTGAGATCATCAGAAATGCCTCCGATTATAATGTCCACAGCCTTAATCTGAGCTTTATCAGCATTAGAGAGGGTATACAGAGCATTGTTGTGAGCATCTACGGATGAATTTGTAGTAAATAAATGTGCCATGCTCATAGGGTAATTATCTTGTCCAGGCCTTACATTCAAAAGTCTTTGTTTCAAAATTAAGTTATTATATCATCTTCAGAGTGCTTTCCCTCTCTCAAACGATCGAGTAGCTGAGCAAAGTCTTTGCAATCTTTTTGTCTCATCATTGCTACTTCAATTCAAAGAGGGTGAAGTACCGGTCACCCCAAAACGCAGACCATGCAGACTGCAGACAGCAGACAGCAGACTGCGGACTGTGCAGACCATGCAGACTGTGCAGACTGAGTACTTTATTTCTTGCTCTTGGTTTTGCATTTACTTTTATTTTGACTCGCATTTTTTTTTTTTTGGTTCTCGCTACAAAATAGTGTTCAATTATATATCAGAGCATTTGTCCTTATGACCAGTTATGCACAGGCGCTAGGACGCGCAAGCTCAGTATGTGACTGTTGTTCCAATAAACGAACACGCTATAGACTTTGTAAGGGAAACTCCCTTTAGTTCTAAATATACTTATATTTAAGTAAAGTTATTTTAAAATGTAGAAATAAACTTCTACTCTTGGTGTACCAAATGTAATTCCAAATAGCTGTTGGAACATTACAACCATCACGCCAAAAAAAGCCGAGTGCATGTAAAGATCACAGAAAACCGACTATCATTTGAAATTCTCAGCATAATATACGGTTGCTGTGATGAGTTTATGTGATGGTAAATTTATCTGGTTTTATGACAGTAGCGTTTTTATGGCGATTTAGACTAAGACTGGTCCCTCTTTTGCCTAGTCCATCGTGCGTGACGCAAAAGCAATCCTCGCGGAAATAATTTCACGGGGGAAATTTTTTTTTTTCTCAAGGTTTATTTACGGTCACAGACGGACTAAGCTCAGGGAAAGAGGGAATACTTGTAGTCTAATGGGTATCATATGTTGCTTTGTGATGCAAAAGCAATTTGTAGGACGATGTTGCTTCCAGTCACTGTCCTTCCTTCATTTATGAGGAGGAACGCAGACCACAGAAATTGAAAAACAAAAGGAACAACAACAACAACAACAACAAATTGAACAAAAGAAATAAAACGGCAAACCACAAACATGTTAAAAATAGACGCAATTTGCGCCCAAAATGTATGGAAGACATAAAAGAACACCCTATGTTGAGGTAGTAGTATATTTAGGACTAAAGGGAATTTCCCATACAAAGTCTTTTAAGTGTGGTCGTCTATTGAATGAACAGTCAGATGGTGAGTTTGTGCAGCCTGTGGATAAATAACAAACCGTTGGATATATTGAACACATTTTTTAACAAGAACTGAAAGGTTGTGAGTCAAGTGTTAGAAAAACAAGTACTCAGTTTGCATGGTCTGCACAGTCTGCACGGTCTGCATGGTCTGCACGGTCCGCAGTCTGCAGTCTGCAGTCTGCATGGTCTGTGTTTTGGGGTGACCGGTGAAGTACTGTCCAAATGTTAATTGCAAATTCATTATAGCCAGATTGGGAATTTTCAAAGACCACTTATCAAAAACTGGCTTAAGCTGGGAAAGATCTCCAACAGTTACCAAGCTTATTCCACCAAATGGTTCATTAGTTCCCATAATTTGTTGTAATAATAAGTTCAAAAAGTTTAACAAGCTACTTTCAACCATAGCAATCTCATCAATGAAATCACCCTAAGTTTGTTTAGTTTCGCTATAATATGGTATTCAGTCTGTCACTGTCCAGTGCACAAAACTCAAAACCTCTCTTGGGAGGTATCTCAAAAGCAGCATGTAGTGTATTGCCTTTAATGTTGAAATATGCTGCATTACAGGTAGGGGCAGTCTTGACAACTTTCACATCATCTGGATTTTCCCCCAGCGATACTATTTAGAAATCTAATCAGAACTTCATACAATGCATTTGTAACAGTACTTTTGCCAACTCCAGCACCTCCACTTAAGAATCAATTCTTTTGTTTTAACTCAATCATCTTTTGTTTTAATTGAATGTAATTAAGACATGATAAAAAAAAACTGTCTTTGATTTTCATTCAAAGAGCAGTCGACCCTAGTACCAGAGCTACTTTCCGAACGAAATAATCTAGAAATAATATCAAAGGCATAGTAAAAAATGCGACACAACCAGGAGGCTTACCTTAGCTTCAAGATGATACAACATTCGTTCGCCGTTGCATTGTTTCTGATTGTTTCCTCCTCCGGGTGACATTTTAAAAGACTTTAAAACGATTCGTCCTTGGTCGTGACATCGTCGCTTTTTAGCATGATAGCTTTAAAGATTTCGAAGCGAGTAACGTGGCTTTCAGGATTTTAATGTCCATAGCCGAAGCTAGTGTTCCATAGCTTGATAATTTTCCATTTTACCACTCCACGAAGACCTGCTCGTTAAAATTGAACGAATGTCGCGTTACGCTGTGCTGCCGCACAAAAATGGTATAGTAAGTCCTTCTAGTCATTCCATGTCCATTTGTCGCAGCTACTGTTGCTTAGCTTAACAACCGTTTCCATTTTAAAACTCCACAGATTGAACCAAAAACCATCTTCGTGCCCCGTTAACCGCCATGTATAATCTCCATGTTATCGGACAAAATTTTTCCTTTCCAGTGCCCTCTAAAATGTGCCAATCCTACAGGACGAACCATACTTAGCGGGGGAGGGATAGGAGAAAACTAAAATTAATCTGAATGGTGATCCTGGATGTTACGTCATCCATGAGCAATTTTGCTCAGTCCCGCAACTCCTCTGTGCATCTTTTTTTTTTTTTTTTTTTTTATCCTGTTTCTTTCTCTTCACTTCTCCTCACTCCACACACAGGTTGTACCTTCATTTACCTCTAATTACGTTTAAGTATCCGTTTGTTTGTTTATGTTCCGATTTTCTAGCCACAATTTAAGAAATCGCAGTCAAACGTCATCGCTTCTGCATGCATTGCGTGCCGTTTAGTCTTTATACTGTTAGTGGTTGACCTCAAATTATTCAGACATCTCGTGACCACAAATTATGCAAGTTGAAGCCAGTTATTTGAACAACGCTGTATTTGATTATTTTTACTTTCAGTTTCAGTTGATTTGCAATTTCCGCTCAGAGCATATTGACTAGAATCAAAAAACGAAACGAAAGGACATCAAGAGACCCAAGTCTCCTAAGATTAACACAAACCAATTGTAAGTACGTACAAATTACTACAATGTTTAACGGCGTTGGCAAATTTTAATAAATTGTTGCGAGATCACCGCGGATTTAACCAATGCGAGAGCGATGAAGAACGTGTTAGACGGAACAAACCCAATGGATATAACTTGATATAATCCTTACCGTGCACATTTTTTACTTTCAATTCCAGCTGATTTGAGATTTGTTGAGATTTGCGTTTGAAACAAAACGAGGGAACTTCAAATACTCTAATGAGTCCTGAGATGTAACACGACCAATTTGTAAGTACATACAAGTCAATTATTTTCGTGTCTCTGGCAGAAGAACAGAAAATTTTAAATCTTATAACATTTAGGAAATTGATTTACCTGTCGAAAGAGAATTAGTTTAGTCAATTGTAGTCCGAGTTTACAGTAGTAGGTAGTTATCTCTGCTCCAGTGCAAGTGGATTCGCAATGTTTGATTTGATTTCCATGATCCGTAGCACATTGAAGAAAGCTTCCATGATTATCATTTGCTGAACAGACTCCATTATACTTGTCTCCATACCTTTGTTATGGCTGAAGGAATTTGTTTCAATGTTGACATCTTTCCTTTGGTGATAGTTATCGTATGTCATCTAAACGGCATCTTCAATTTCTGTCTTGCTCATTTTAGAGAAATATCTGATTTGACCACTGCTGCATGTATACCGATGCAAAGCACTCTGAAACAATTCATAGTTGTTTATATACTAGCTTTTTCTGCTGAGAGCAACACCGGGAAATGAACATGCAACATTTTCTCACGTTATACAAACAGACTTATTCCAACTCGAGCCAAATATAGTTGCTTAATTGTAAAGAAGCATTACACAATTTACAATGAAAAGCAGGGAAATAATTTCTCGTTGTTACCAGATGCTAAATTTTTAGATGTCTAGTTGACCCTTGTGTTTTCCCAGTCTGCCCTTCTTATACAAAGTCGTTCATTATTCGGAATATCAGAATTTCAGTAGCGTTTTACCAGCACATTTTATTTTTTCAGAATAAACTGCTGTCGTGATGAATTTGGAATGTCGAATTTAAGTAATATTTTGTGCAGAGCTTCACCATACGAAGCATTTCAAAACACAACTGTTGTCTGTGAGCAAAATTTGTACGAGGTCGATGTATTTTGAGAATGAGCAGAAACAGAATCTTTGAATTCGCATGTTTCGGCAATTTCGGTTGTATTTTAAAACAGAAAAGTTAAAGCTTCCTGACCGGTCAGAAATTAGCTTCGCTGCTATCGTCTTATGAAACCAACTGTTACAAAGCTAACAAAACAAGCGAATTTGATTGCAGTTATTATTATGCTAGTGACGTGGTCATGTTTCAAAACAAGAAAATTATCAATCCTTCTTAGTTGTTAGTTTCATAAAATTTAAGATCTTCAACAAGTCATGAAAAAAATCCAATCTTTATTTTGGTCCCATATATTACTCAACTCTAGAATTCTGGGTTTTATTTAATCTCCAACAAGAATTTTTTTTTCAAAAGATAGTAACACAACTACTGTTCGGGTGATATTGGTATTACTCTACGAGTAAAATTCGGCCCGATTTGACCTGATTAGACGAGTTTCTGTCGCGTTATTCAGATTGCCTGCTTTTAGTTACTGGGGCTGGTATCAGGCAAGTCCAGAGATTACAGTGAGCCGGTTAAAAGTGCATTTTCTGCGAATTTTAAGCAAACAGGTATAAATCACAGCATTAATTGTAGGATATGATCAATATCTCCTGTGCATATATTGACATGGGGCAGATCAGGCCAGATCAAATTGTGTAACATTACATTTCATTTATAGCACGCTTATCATCGCGTAACGCTACGTGCGTTAAGTAAGGAAAGAAGTTGAATCACTGGAAGACGAATCACCTGGAATTTATTCTCGCTGACTGGTTTTAGATCTCCAGGGTATCAATATCTTTTCAACCCATGAAATAAGGTAACTTCCAATAGATTTAAGATTAAAGATCGCTTTTTTTAATACAGTGCCGTGCGAACATTCCTAAAATGCAATTCTAACCTGTGTGACAATCTGTTTTTGGAAACCTTTTTGATGAAGGGTCGTAAATACCTGAATTCAACCCTGACATAAAAAACTAATATCCAATGCGCCCTTTCCGAGAACAAGAAAACAGGTATAAACACCAAAATTAATATTCAGCAAAGGTCAGATCGTGCCAGATCGACCCTAATCGAAAGTGAAAATGCGCGCCTGCTTTCTTTAGCTAGCAGTTACATTCGCATTATACTTGCATTGCACTCAGTCTTTGGTTCAGTAGGGGATTTCTTCCTGACATGAGGCTGCTCAAAAGGCCTTTAACTACTTTCAGTTTCAGTTAAAGTGTTTCATGTATAGGTAGATACATGAGGAGAGTTTCATAATAGAACTTGTAGTCTGTGTGCAAAATTTGCACAAGGTGGATTTATTTTTAGGAACAGCAGATTCGCATGCTTCGCTACTTTTCTGTTGACGTGTTCGAGAAGCGTGGGAAACTGACTTTTTCTATTGTTAGTGGTTGACCTTTTTGGGTATCCAGGCATCTCGTGACCACAAATCATTCAAGTTGTAGCCAGTTATTAGCATAACGCTGTATTTGATATTTTACTTTCGGTTTCAGTTGATTTGCAGTTTCCGCTCGGAGCATTGGCTAGCATTACCAAACGAAACGAAAGGATATCAAGACTCAAGACTCCGCATGAGATTAAACATAGACCGATTGTAAGTACCTGCAAATTTCTACAAGGACAAATTTTAATAAATTGTTGGTAAAACTCCGCAGATTTAACCAATGCGAGTGCGATGAAGAACGTTAAAAAGAACAAGCCCAATGGATATAACTTGATATAATCCTTACCGTTCACATTTTTACTTTCACTTTCAGTTGATTTGAGATTTGCATTGGAAACAAAAAATACTCTAATGAATCCTGAGATGTAACAGGACCAATTCGTAAGTACATTCAAGTCATTTATTTCTGTGTCTCTGGCAGGAGAACATGCAGAAAATTTCAAGTCTTATATCATTTTTGAAATCGATTTACCTGTTGAAAGAGAATTAGTTCAGTCAATTGTAATCCGAGTTTACAGTAGTAGGTAGTTCTCTCTGCTCCAGTGCAAGTGGATTCGCAATATTTATTTGATTTCCATGATTCGTAGCACATTGAGAAAGCTTCCATGATTATCATTTGATGAACAAAGATTCTGATATACTTGTCTCCATACCTTTGTTATGGTTGGAAGAATTTGTTTCAATGTCGACATCTCTCCTTTGCTGATCGTTCTCGTATTCCATCTAAACGGCATCTTCAATTTCTGTCTCCCTCGTTTGGAGAAATATCTGATTTGATCACTGCTGAATGTATACCAATGCAAAGCACTGTGAAACAATTCATAGTTGTTTACAAATTATACTGCTGAGAGCTGTGAACGCCGAAGAACATTCTCCCACGTTATACAAACAAACTTATTCCAACTCAAAGCAATTTTTTCTTTTTGCTTAATTGTAAAGAAGCATTACACAATTCACAATGAAAAGAAGGGAAATAAATTCTCGTTTCTACAGGATGCTAAATTTAGTGAAACGAAATTTTAGATCTCTAGTTGACCCTTGTGTTTGCCCAGGCTGCTCTACTTACAAAGCCGTTCATTATTCGGAATATCAGAAATTCAGTAGCGTTTTACCAGCACGTTTTATTTTTTAAGACTAAAGCTGTCTGCTGTCGTGAAGAATTTGGAATGTGGAATTTAAGTAATATTTTGTGTGGAGCTTCACCATGAGAAGCATTCACAACTGTTATCTGTGAGCAAACTTTGTACGGGGTCGATGTATTTTAGGAATGAGCAGAAACAGAATCTTTGACATCGGCAGTTTCGGTTGTCTTTAAAAACAGAGTAAGTGAACGGTTCCTGAACGAGCAGAAATTAGCTTCGATGCTATCGTTTTATAAAATCAACTGTTTACAGTATAGTAGGCAAACCACTAATTAGTTTTCTCTGCTCCAGTGTAAGTGCATTCGCAATGTTTGATTTGATTTCCATGATCCGTATTACATTAAAGAGAAGCTTCCATGATTGTCATTTGCTGAACAAAGACTCCATTATACTTGTCTCCATACCTTTGCTGTCTTTGGGAATATTTGTTTCAATGTTGACATCTTTCCTTTAGTGATCGTTGTCGTATGTTATCTAAACGGCATCTTGCTCTTTTGGAGAAATATCTAATTTGATCACTGCTGCACGTATATCGATGCAAAGCACTGTGAAACAACTCATAGTTGTTTACAAATTATACTGCTCAGAGGTGTGAACGCTGAAGAACATTCTCTCGCGTTATACAAACAAAGTATAAGTTAACGGTTCCTGAACGGCCAAAATTAGCTTCGCTGCTATCGTTTTATAAAACCAATTAGGCAAACCACTAATTAGTTTTCTTTGCACCACTGCAAGTGGATTCGCAATGTTTGATTTGATTTCCATGATCCGTAGAACATTAAAGTAAACTAACGAAATAAGCGAATTTGATTGCAGTTATCATTATGCTGGTTTGCACGCCAGTGAAGTGGTTACATTTCAAACAAGAAAATTATCAATCCTTCTTAGTTTTTAGTTTCATAAAATTTATAAGATCTTCTACAAGTCATGAGAAAGTCCAATCTTTGTTTTGGTGCCATATATTACTGAACTGTCAAATTCTGAGTTTTATTTTATCTGCAGCAAGATTTTTTTGTTAAGAATAATAACAGAACTACTGTTCGGATGTGTTACTCTACGAGTAAAATTCGGCTCGATTTGACCCGATTAGACGAGTTTCTGTTGCACTATTCAGATAATTTCCATGCTTTTATTTACGAGGGCTGCCATCACACGAGTCCAGAGATCACAATGCCCCGATTAAGAGTGCATTTTCTGCGAATAAGCAAACAGGTATAACTTTGGGTATAAATCACTGATTGTAGGATATGATCAAAATCTCCTGTACATATATCAACATGGGGTAGATCAGGCCAGATCAAATTGTGTAACATTACATTTCATTTATAGCACGAGAGCTTATCATCGCGTAACGCTACTTGCGTTAAATAAGGAAGCAAGTTGAATCACTCGAAGACGAATCACCTGGAATTTATTCTCGCTGACTGGTTTTACATTCCCATGGTCAATATCTTTTCAACCCATGAAATATGGTAACTTACAACAGAGTTAAGATTAAAGATCGCGTTTTTTTAATACAGTGCCCTGTAAACATTCCTAAAATGCAATTCTAACCTGTGTGACAATCTGTTTTTGGAAACCTTTTGATAAAGGGTCGTAAATACCTGAATTCAACCCTGACATAAAAAACTAATATCTAACACGCACTTTCCGAGAACAAGAAAACAGGTACAAACACAAAAACTAATATTCAGCAAAGGTCAGATCGTGCCAGATCGACCCTAATCGAAAGTGAAAATGCGCGCCTGTTTTCTTTTAGCTAGCAGTTACATTCGTATTATACTTGCATTGCACTCAGTCTTTGGTTCAGTAGGGGATTCTTCCTGACATGAGGCTGCTCAAAAGGCCTTTAACTACTTCCAGTTTCGATTAAAGTTTTTCATGTATAGGTAGACACATGAAGAGAGTTTCATAATAGAAC
The DNA here is from genome assembly GCF_042242905.1 of Orbicella faveolata. Classification (NCBI taxonomy): domain Eukaryota; kingdom Metazoa; phylum Cnidaria; class Anthozoa; order Scleractinia; family Merulinidae; genus Orbicella; species Orbicella faveolata. Next base: position 14,946,503 of record NW_028301541.1, read on the forward strand.
TTGTAGTCTGTGTGCAAAATTTGCACAAGGTGGATTTATTTTTAGGAACAGCAGATTCGCATGCTTCGCTACGTTTTTGTTGTCTGAAAAAATAAAATAGCCCAATAATTCAGCCCAAAACAATAAACCCCAGTACGAAGCTTGGGGGAATAAACCCCACAAACTCGGTAGTTTTTTCCTAGAGCCTCGTGCTGTGGTCTATTGTTTTAGGCTGAATTTTGCTATATCGACATTGGTCTGTTGGATTACGGTTCCTTGCACTGCGCTGTAAATCAAGAATACAGGCATACATGTTCTTAGTGTAATGAGTAATCTTATGAAAGAGGTTATTTAAAGGTTTTCCCTACTCTTGTTATTTTCAAAATCAGCTTTGAAACTGCTCGTACAATTTGAGAGCATTTACAAAGATCCCACGCCCTCTAAACCCTTCGTTATACTTTCAACCCCCTCAAAAATATTATCTTTGTGAAATGTTATGATTTGACAAGAGATTGTTTTGACGTGTTCGAAAAGCGTGGGAAACTGCGTTTTTCTATTGTTAGTGGTTGACCTTTTTGGTTATCCAGACATCTCGTGACCACAAATCATTCAAGTTGTAGCCAGTTATTAACATAACGCTGTATTTGATATTTTACTTTCGGTTTCAGTTGATTTGCAGTTTCCGCTCGGAGCATTGGCTAGCATTACCAAACGAAACGAAAGGATATCAAAAGACTCAAGACTCCGCATGAGATTAAACATAGACCGATTGTAAGTACCTGCAAATTTCTACAAGGACAAATTTTAATAAATTGTTGCTAGAACACCGCGGATTTAACCAATGCGGCGAGAGCGATGAACAACGTGTTAGACGGAACAAACCCAATGGACATAACTTGATAAAATCCTTACCGTGGACATTTTTTCTTTCACTTCCAGTTGGACCCAGTTGATTTGAGATTTGCATTGGAAACAAAACGAGGGAACTTCAAATACTCTCATGAGTCCTGAGATGTAACACGACCAACTTGTAAGTATATACAAGTCGTTTATGTGTCTCTGATATCAGAAAAGAAGATGTTAAGTCTTATACCATTTTCGAATTTGTTAAGTCAATTGTAATCCGAATTTACAGTAGCAAGCAAACCACTAATTACTTTTCTCCACTCCAGCGCAAGTGGATTCGCAATTAGGTTTGAATTGATTTCCATGATCCATGACATGAAAGAAAGCTTCCATGATTATCATTTGCTGAAAAAGACTCCATTATACTTGTCTCCATACCTTTGTTATGGTTGGAAGAATTTGCTTCAATGTTGACATCTTTCCTTTGGTGATCGTTCTCGTATTTCATGTAAACGGCACCTTCAAATCTGATTTGATCACTGCTGCATGTACACCAATCTGAAATGGACAGGAAACCTTCCAGGCCTCGTTATTTACCGTTGTATATGAACCGAAACAACTTGGTCCATTCGCTCAAGAACAACGCAAGCAGGTATCGTGTTGTGATGGTTACGCTATTGAAGAAAAGAGTCCTGTGTTTTATCTTTACTTGCTCAATTTTCGTGACTGTATACACGATGATGAAATTTACCCACATATCTTCGAATCTATGGCCTGCATCCCTGAGCGAAATGTTTTGTTTATCTGAACAGAAAATTTATATTGACGGGCGACTGTTATGTGAAGACAACCAAGAAATGAAATACCTGTCTTATCAACCACCTGTAGGGGGATGGAATAACCAACGTGTTGCCTTCGAAAACGCGGTTGTTTTGGCCAAGTTGTTGAATAGAACTCTTATTGTTCGTCCTTTAGCACCTCACCAGGAAATACTTCGACTGAAAAGAAAGCGTAAAATGTCTGCAAGTTATGAAATATACAACATGCTTCCTGAAGTCAATCTTCTGCCATTATCTAAAGTAATTGACTTAAAAGAATTGTCGAGACTTACTCCTGTCAAAGAGGTCACTTCAAGTCATGTGGAGTTTCTAGAGAAATACAAACATTTGAGATGGCATCGAGTTTGTCACAACGGGATGGTAGGAATATGGGTTGATACCATTCCTAAGGAGACAGAGGGAGAAAAATCGAAACTCCTTCAGCGACATATGGAAAATCGACCCATCTATGGAGACCTTCCACTCTATCGCCGCATTTGCAAAACAGAATTGAAACATTATGGCAACACAAGTTTTAGGCCTGTGTGGGGAATCTGGAATGAGTTGTCAAACAGAACGGAAGATATGCTGTATTTCTCTGAAGGATCTTTGTATATTGGAGAGCTTCTTTTCTTCGATAAGACAACCGTTTTAAACACGCATGCGTGGATAATGCGATACATTCGTTTCGCGCCGGACATTCGACAACGTGTCGCGGATGTCCTGAAAATGATGGGTCACCCTTTTAATGCATTGCACGTGCGCAGGACCGATCATCCGACAAGTTTTCACATAAAACAGGAGTATTGGTTACAGCAACTAAACATGCGAGATGCAGTGAATCTAACAAAAACTCTTTACATTGCCACCGACGAAGGAGACAAAACTTGGTTTAAACCTTTTAGTGAAGCAGGGTACAATTTATTTTTCGCTGAAGACTTCAGTGATCAGTTGCGACTTGGAAACGTAAACCCTGCTGTCACTCAGGACATGTTAGGCTTGTGTGAGCAGCTCATTTGTGCGCATGCTGACCATTTCGTGGGATCGTATTATTCAACATTTACCAAGTACATTAAGCGGCTAAGAAAACAACTGACTTGGAAAAAAGGAATGATACGAAAGCCTTACACCTCTATCGTATGGGCTGGAACGACTGATGACCGAAACTAATGTCATCACACTTCACTGTTTGGTGACAAACTCCCATCAAACTTTAAAATCAGTTTTCTTCTTCCATAAGACGTCTTATTTTATGGTTAGCTCCGTGAGTGGGTAAGATGAACCGAATCCTGCGCTGAGATTGGCTACCTGAGCGGGCAAGATGGCACTATCTCGTCAGCTTGGGATTTTCGATTCCGCTGTATCAAGCAAGGAAATAGTGTTCTTTTTTCCATATATGAAGACATCCTTTATTGACCAAGCTTGTTCTTTTCTTTGCGTGTTTACGGACTTCGACTCTGTCTTGGTCCATAAACAAGCCAAACAAGAACTTGGCCAATATCCGATCCAGCCATCTTGACCTAACGGTTGGTCAATAACCCATGGAGCTTACAGTTTTTCACTAGATATAGCTTCAGGTGCTAAAGATGTGCCTCACCCCACGCCCAACATACCTTTCAGTGTTTTTCGTGGTTGTTTGTTTTTTAACTCAATTACCTTGCCCAAGTAGGTAACATGGTCAATATGGAGAGAGCACTTTAATGTTAGTAAAATGGCAAAGATTGCGAGACATAGCTTCTCAAAGACGAAGAGTTTTACAGACCTTTGTATGCTGGGGGGAGGGTGCGGGCAAATTTGTGCTAAATGTATACAAACGTCTGGTAACATTTTATGACTCCGTATAACCACATTTTCACTATTTGGCAGCATGACAACAGGAAGCGTGGCCAGTTTACAATATTGTAAGGTGCTCTTTCCAGCCTCGTCGCTAACTTAGACAACAAATTTTTAAAAAAATGTAGTTGGCAAGAACCGTGGACTGGTCTTTTCCAAACACCTTTTTGACGACTTAAAGCTTAAACATGACCGCCTCTTTTAAGGGGAAACTTTAAGATACGTGGCTTTTGCTATGTCAATCGTCTAGCTATCATATCTTCGAAACATTCAAGAGATTTGTAGTGACATTGTTCATTTAATGTAGCTGACGACGAATAACAGTGTTTCCGAAATAAGATTCATCACAAAAAGTTGTAATTATGTGCAAAAAATTAAAACACTTATCCATATATACAGTGTAAATAAAGAATAAAAGCTTAATTGTCGAGATAAAGTTGATATTCGTCTTTTTCCCTAGTTCAAGACACGTCTGACACTGGACTCTAGAAATTCCATTCTGATTACGTAGCTCTAAGGAGATCCGCGTAGCGTCTCTGATTGTTTGTTTCTCGAGTTTGAATTTTCGCGCGCAAGTAACAACCAATGGGATACAGCTCTTGCATCTCTGTAGAGCTACGTGGAAAAAGGGTTTCGAATAGCAGACTGGGTCTCTCAGAACGTGGGCTAGCTCACTAAAATTCTTCGATCTTTGTCGATCTGAGACGAACTGAACAACTTATAGTTATTGTACAGAAGTTTAAGAACTCAAGTCTAGCCAGCCTAAAAATCGGATCGGACCTCCCATATGCGGATTTGCTGGCGACAAAGGAAAGTGTCCGCTAGCGCTTGGGAGAGGCGTGGGACCCGACTAGGGAAGGTTATAAATGCAGTACTTTTATCTGGCTGGGACCATGAATAAGTGTCCGTGTACAGTACAGGAGCTGACCGTTGGCGAATGTTCCGCTGTGGTTGAGTAGCGGCCGTTCCTGCACATAGACTGTTACATTTTGTTTCCATTCCTTATGGCTTTATCACTATCTATGCTGAACCGTTTCTCCATGAATGCCCTTGTAGTAGGTTTGTATTTTTCGCTTCTGTCGAGGGAGTACGTGCGCGTTCTCTTGCCTTTACCAGTCAACACTTGTCTGAATCCTGTTGACCGCATGGGATTGCTGTAACTTGTAAAATGAGGCGCTTTGTGTTTCTGTGTTTCAAACTCATATCCACTTAAACTTGCTAAACTGGATTGAAGATCGATTTCGGACATGTTGGACATCGAGTTCTTGATCTGACGCATGCGCTTTATTGACGGAGTTGCTATGTACTTCTTCCGTTGTTTGTCGGTATATTGAGCTTCAAATCGAACTTTCGTGCTATCGACGTATTTTCGTCTAGCTCTAGATGCTTCTTCGTCTTGTTTTCTGAGTGTAGAATGCCTCCTTATTGGCGCAAACTCAGTAGTTATCGGTCTTTTCTCTTTAACGATAGCTCTCTGCGGGAGCGAAACGTCATCAATTGCGGCATTCGTAGAAAAGTCCGTAGATACACCAGTGAATCGAACAAATCTTTCACGCCCAGCGTAGTCGAGATCTTTTGCTCCTGTGAGCTCATCGCATGACTGATCTGCCAGCTGAATAACAAAGGATTCATCTTTTGTTCCCATACGGTAACAGCCCTCGCCCATTTTCTCTCGTGTTCGTTTTTTCCGTGGCTGGCCTTGAATCACAAAGGTTTTCTGATAACAGCAACACTTGAACGCCAGACGAACTTCTCTGTTTGTGAGGCCATAGAGAATGGCAGACATCGCGCAATACGCTTGAGCGAGACAAGTAAACAAGTATTTCAAAGCTCCGGGCATTATATGTGGAACGAAAGACGCTAAAATGTTTTCCACAGAAATCGGGACAATGCATAGAACAAAAGCAATTATTTGAAGAATCGTCACCCATTTTGCTTCACCTTCTCTTCTTCCAGGCTCGTATTTCATTCTTCCAAGTCCAAGACAACGGGGTCCAGTCTCTCTCCTTGCACGCCGTTCATAAGTTCGAACACGAGAAAATAGCTTGTAATTTGTAAAACAAATTATCAGCAATGGTCCTAAGCTCAAACAGCATCCAGCAAACACTGCATAAGATATAGCGATACTTAATGGATATTTGGACACCAAAATAGGCGACCCTCATCCCAGAAATGGGGGTACGGCCACGCCTACTCCTATAAACAATATAATCACCACCAAGACATAAGATCGCCGACTCCCTGATAAATAAGATGGACATCGATTCACCCACTGAGTTTTAAACAAAGTCACGAGCGATATCACAGGAATACATAAAACAGAACAGCTGAAAAAGACGTTTAACAAACAAAATAGAGTGTTCCCGTTGTTTGACCAGGAGAAAAACACCATCGCTGTTAACGTTTGAAAAGTGTTGGCGACGTAATGAGTGATGAGAAAAATGTTTTTAGAACGACGAAGTCTCTTGCAACAAGCATGAAGGAGGCATAAAGTGAAATTCGCCAGGAAGGCAGTCACTGCAATGCTGATGCAAAACACGTGATAAATTTTTAAATCATATTTTCCTCCCGGTTTAGTGATTTCATCGAGAATGCTGGATCTGTTTGCCGAGTTGTTTATGGTCATATGCATGTTTTCCAACCTGTACTGGAACCGCTAAGATGTTTTGAAGGCCAGCGGATATTTTGCAATTTTCTTTTCTTTTTCCAACACAATAGCAAAGCACAATGAAAACTGCCGATCACCCAATTTCCTTTAGGGAGTTAACCTACACAATGGGAAATAGAAGAATAAAAACAATGTAAAAAGAAATGTAAATATTTATTGCAAATTTTATCAAGCCCTTAAAACTAGGTATTTATCAAACGGAAATTTTGAACCTTTGCTGGTCTATTCTGAATTCAGTCTCAACTGAACTTCAGTCTTTCACATGTTTAAACAGTGTCACCCTCGAGTGAGGTTAATATTGAGTTTAAAAACACCACATTTTAAAGCATGTATACACATTACGAGCCAATAAGAGATATTGGAATCGTATTCAAAATCATCTCTTTCTGAATTTTCCGCAAATACAAGCTAATTTCTCTTAATGATCAAAACAAATTTTAACTCTTAATAACCCGGCTGCATTTCCAAGCAAACTAATATATCACACACTTAGGTAAATTCTATAATCATCAACACATGAACTGCTGAATGAACAAGAAAGGCGACAATAATTCAGGAAATCAACTGAGGATATCGCAATGGACAAAATGATATCAAATTAAACTAAATAATAAAAACTTTGAGTTTGGGAAAGAAAGACTTTAATGCTGTTTTTTACTGGAGCCGTGGTACACCTTTTCGATGCAATGGTTTGTCGCGTTGAAAATTAACGATTGAAAGTTGTTCAGTTCCCTAATGTACCTAACTAACTGTTCTACAGAATTTTTGACGCATCAACTTTCTAGTACCCCAAGAAATATCGCAAGTCCAATTAATTGCAGTCATTTTTGGAGAACAAAACAAATTGTACACCCCGTGTTAAATACCAAAGCGAGAATTAATTCAGGAAGTGTTTTTCAGCTCTCGTTATACCCCCCCCAAAAGAATTACTTCGGACGGGAGTAAAATAACACTGCCAGAAGAGTAAAAAGCGATAAATATTACTTTATATTTATATAAAAATAGGGCCTTACCTTTCCTCTTGTCCAAAAGCAAACACTGAAAGGCCTAAATCACATTCGAGCAACAGAAAAAGACGACGTAGGAGCAATTTTTTTTTTTTTTGTGCCAAGTGAAGTGACTGTGGTTTTGCTAATTCATTACACTCCTCTGGAGTAATTGTCTTTGATCTTTGCATCAAACATTTACGTCAGAAACTGGTGCGTAAAGGCGGCTAATGTCAGAAATGTAAATAGGAATCCTACATGGTGGCCAATTTCATTACTGGGACAGTTTGGATCTTCAATGAAGTAAACAATCTTATTCCTCGGTATTTTGACAGATGATGAAGAGGTATACATTTTAACAGCTAAGGGACCGTTCGCTTTTATGTGACGAAAAAATGGTGGGGATGGCAGGATTTTTTTGAGGGAGCGGGCATGACAAAAAGTATGGCGTCGCAAATGAATAGGAATAAATCGAATGAATGGGTGTAGGTAAGTGCAATTTGAAATAATTTTCAAATATCACGAGTAGTGCAAATCCTTAATTGCTCGAGCTTTTATACGATTGTTCATTTATTATCTGACGGATGAAGTTACGAACCTGCGCCCGTTAATTAATTAGCAAAGCCCGGTGCAAACTGATAATTAACGATAAATTGGATTGCTCGTATATTAAGGCTTTTAAAGGGGGGCTACTGAAAATTTTCACATTTCAGAAATGTAATGGCAGAATCAATGATGCATGTAGTTCGAAAATTCTGCCAGAGCGCCTAAGTAGTGTTTCTGAGGTTCCCCAATATAAACCTCTACAGACCTTGAAAGACGAAAGCCTGATACTTGTATTATCTAAATTGGATCAAATCAGAAAACAGAATCATGAACAAATATTGGAAAACTATTGAAGTATTTGATCAAGATATTCCCCGTCCAAGATACAATTAGTTCTTCTGAGGGTGAGTTAAATGCTGCACATTAAAGCACAGGTAGAGTCTAGACGTTATAGTTGGGGACACTTCTGATAATCTGAAGAAACAAATGAAAAACAAAATTTCACATGATCCAACAAAGACAATGGGTTTATATTCACTAGTGTCAGTAGCAAATGCAGCAAAATGTGACTTGACAACTAATGTTGATGTGATTGGTGGACTTATTAATGGTGCAGAGTATGTCATTGAAAGCATAGACTACAGAGTTAAAAATTTCACCAGACCAAGTATTACTTGGGTATCATTTCCACATCCTGACATGGGCAGATTAACCAGCGCGTAGAAAATGCTCATTTGTACAAGGAGGGGGGCGAATAGGGGTATGCAAATCCGCCGACCGTGCCTTTTTTTCGCCAAATCCGTCGATCCGCCAAAATTTTTGTTCAAATCCGAAACGACAACCACATCCGGAAACAGAAGTGTAAAAGTTCAAAGGTAAACTAGTAAATGTGAATGCTAGTGTTAATTTCGCACAAATAGTAAAGAAGGCAAAATGCTTGATGACTATAACACAGTACAATTCCAATAACAGTCTCATACTTGAGTATAAATGAGCTTTGTTCGAAAGAAAAAATCATTTGGATGAACTCATTAACATACCGACCAAGGCTGAAGAAAGATCTATGATCCAAATTTCATATAGGACCCAAGATTCGAAAATCAAGACAGGTACAATCCGGAATCCGTGCCAAAGTTCACAGCTGATCCACGATCCACTGTGTTTTCAAAATCCGCGAATCCGCTTGATTTACCGCAAAAATCCACAACCCGTGCGCTTTTTAAGGCCAAATCCATCGATCCGAAAACCTGTTCACCCCCCTCTACATGGCAGACATAAATAGAAATAGGACACCAGTGTTAGAGGTATAAACAAGACAATTTAGAATCAATAAAAAGAGTCACTGTGCAAATTCTCCGGCGACAATTTCCACTTAGACCTGCTGCTGCTAAGGCTAAGGCTACAGACTGGACACGATTTTGCCGCGTCATCGGATTCGAAAATGTGCGGATTCACCGTCCACACTTATCGGCTTATCTTTTTAAGAAAACTTATTATTCTTAGCGATTTTTACTTTTTATTACTTTTTTAAATGCACATTTTTAATTATTAAGATTAGTACAGCTCATTTTGGCGAATTGTACAGCGATTATTTTTCTGGAAAAAATATACCATATCTCTCCAGTCAGGGACTCCTGTCCCACACTTGTGACATACTGAATATTATTAAATTTTTCTTAAACATTAACTTATGATTTATTTTGTGTGCCATCATTTCATCAAAATGAATACTCCTGACCAAGATTGCTCAGTTACTAAGTTCACAGAGGAGGAAATAAGCAATCAAGCATTGAGGATTGAAAATGGCTGGCGCACAAAATCAATCGTAAGTTTCTCAAGGGGTATCCTTGGTGGGTTCACAAGGATGCCACCTTGAACAGCTGAACATTTAGGGGACCAACCCAAAGTGATGTGAATTTTTACAGGAAATTTTATCCTAACACCATCCCCGAGTTTGTCAAGACATTGTTCCCACAAGTCATGGAAGTTACACCGTGCAAAGTCATCTTTCTCTAACATGGTTGATTTCCCATCCTTGCTTGGCCTTCCTTTTCCAAAAAATAAAAACCGGTAACAGTCATGATGGAAGGACAGCACTGTTGGTGCCCTTGACTTGCTTTTTAGTTTCATGGTGATGGCCAGAAGTAAGCGGTCAATGTTCTCTTGCAGTCGGGCTGGAGCAATAAATGGTCTTTGAAATGACCTTGATAAAAACAAATTGTAGAGTATCAGTAAGCTTATTTGTATATTGAAATGCATGGATTGCATAGAAATACAATTTATAGGAGATCCTGCAGCTCATGCCTCGGTTCGTACGGTCACCAGTGAGTGTGTAAATTGTGAACACAAACCTTCCTCTGATGCTGGCATGCAAGGAAACATCCATAATCATATAAAAATGTGAAATTGTATCTATATCTACATAAACACACACATGTATAATAATTATACTGTATGTAAATAGATGTCTGTATTCAAATATTATAGCATGTTTACTGGTCAACTTCAGCCCTTTTACCAATTTCAGCATTTTAGCCACGTCAGTATTTTATTCAATTCTAAACTTAATACAATTCAATTTTATCGAGTCTCCATTTAGCGATTGTCTGCTCGCTGGTTTTAGCATGATGGATTATTAAATAAAGGTACATGTGCAATGTATTCATTCGCTTGATCGATTCATTTATTTACTTACCACACAAGATCGCTTGTAAGGTTATCCTCTTCCTCCCAACTACAGCTAAAATAGCTATACCCATCCCACTTGATAAGGTATTCTTTCTAAGAGAACAGAATATACTCTTGAACTCAGAAATATGAGCTTAAACAGGCTTAAAGCTTAAAATGGCAAGAGCTTCATCGCACCTTACCATCCGCAGTTCGCCTCGAAATGACTCTTTCCACTTTATAAAAGGTTCCCCGATTTGCCGCTTTTTTCTTTCTCTTCGATGGCTCCAAAAAATCGCTTGTGAAGAGGGAAAGTTGTTTAAAATATCCACTCGCACTGGAAAAAATATCAAATATGCAAGTTGGATTAAACTTGGGTTTTACTTGTTTTTTTGATGGATTTTCACTAAAATCCAAACTTGGTAAAAATGCAAAATATCCAATTCTGCTTTGCAAGTTGGATTTTTTTTAAACCAAAACTGGAAAATAATAGAAACCATAATCGGAAAAGGGATTATCCAAATAGTCAATATTATGTTCACTAAGTTGTATTTCTATAAATCCGAATATGGATATACCTCATTACATGTTTGTATTTTGTAAATTTACCATTTTTCTTAACTAAGTAATCTAGGTTTGGAATAACGGAAAACAAACTTGGAATTGCACCATCACAGTAATAAACCAAAACTGGAAAAGGAGAGAAACCCATAGTTGGAAAAGGGATTATCCAAATTGTCAATTTTATCAACAATTTGGGTTTTCACAAATCCAGATATGGATTAACTTTGTTACATTTTTGTATTTGATAGATAACCAACTTTGTCGATTGAGTAATCCAGGTTCCAGGATTACCAGATAACAAACTTGGAATTGCCCTATCAACTGTGGGCCCTATCACAAGAATGCTTTTTTAAACCAAATTTAAAGTGAGGCTAAACCAGACTTGCTAGCATAAGTTCTTTTTTCTTTTATTAACCAGGTATGTATGACACATTCAGTCTAGCTAATGAATGAAACATTGTTTGTACCTTATTTGTGATAAGCAACTACTGCAATAAACAACATATTCACCAGAAAATGTTGTAGTAACCAATGTAATGTAGTAACAGATGTTTTTGTAGAAACTTAGAACAGAACAGTCATGACAACGGTATGTACCTAAACCAGAAACACTAGAACACCCCAGAACCACCTGTAGTACCCCTCAAAAAGCTTACCCCAACCTGACTAAAAACACTAACCCCTAACCACAATCACAAACTTCTAAATTCTCCTAATCTCAAGTCCTAATCTTAACAGTCGACTAATCTTGTCAGTGGGTGTTCTGGTTTTCCTGGTTTTAGTACATACCCATCAAGTCATGATGCTTTAACTTAATAAACTCAAACAGGCCAGGTGATAAAGTCAGCTCAAACAGTACTGGTTGCCATAATCTCTGAATTTCAATATAACATCAGCAGTCACTTTTATCTCTGGTGATATTTCCCAAGGGAGTTCATGTCCAATACACCCAACTAGAGTCGATTCGTCTGAGGCACTTGACGATTCGACTCGATTCGCACGGAGTCGATCCGCATCACCGGAAGTTAAGACCCGTGAAATAATGATACATAAACGTTTCTCGTTCTTAAAACGTGACTACAAACTTGAGTCGATTCGTGTGAGGTACTTAACGATTCGACTCGATTCGCACGGAGTCCATCCGCATCACCGGAAGCTAAGACCCGTGAAATAATGATACATAAACGTTTCTCGTTCTTAAAACGTGACTACAAACTTGAGTCGATTCGTGTCAGGTACTCAACGATTCGACTCGATTCGCACGGAGTCCATCCGCACCACCGGAAGTCAAGACCCGTGAAATAATGATACATGAAAGTTACTCGTTCTTGAAACGTGACGACAAACTTGAGTCGATTCGTGTGAGGTACTTAACGATTCGACTCGATTCGAACGGAGTCGATCAACCTCGTTCCCAGGGTCTCTCATCTTACCGCCCTCTTCGCTCGCTCCAGGGGGCGGTAAGATGAGAGACCCTGGGAACGAGGTTGGGAGTCGATCCACACCACCGGAAGTCGATACCCGTGAAATAATGATAAATGAACGTTTGTCGTTCTAAAAACGTGGCGACAAACTTCGGTCGATTCGGTGAAGCACTTAACGAAGCGACTCGATTGGTCGGGAAAGTTTCCTGCAAAGTGGAATCGTGTCCCTTGCTGTCGATTCGTCATACCGGAAATCGATTTGCGCGAGACTTAGTAAATATAGCGCATCTGGGCTTTGAGGGTGGGTTGAAAATGTTGTCGATTCGACATGACTCGATCGAATCCACACGAATCGTGTCCCTTCCTGTCGATTCGTCATACCGGAAGTCGATTTAAGCGAGACTTAGAAAATATAGCGCATCTGGGCTTTGAGGGTGGGTTGAAAATGTTGTCGATTCGACACGATTCGACCGAATCGACACGAATCGTATCCCTTGCTGTCAATTCGTCATGCCGGAAGTCGATTTGCGCGAGACTTAAAAAGTATAGCGCATCTGGGCTTTGAGGGTGGGTTGAAAATGTTGTCGATTCGACACGATTCGACCGAATCGACACGAATCGTATCCCTTGCTGTCGATTCCTCATGCCGGAAGTCGATTTGCGCGAGACTTAGTAAATATAGCGCATCTGGGCTTTGAGGGTGGGTTCAAAATGTTGTCGATTCGACACGATTCGATCGATTCGACACGAATCGTATCCCTTGCTGTCGATTCGTCACACCGGAAGTCGATTTGCGCGAGACTTAGTAAATATAGCGCATCTGGGCTTTGAGGGTGGGTTGAAAATGTTGTCGATTCGACACGATTCGACCGAATCGACACGAATCGTATCCCTTGCTGTCGATTCGTCACACCGGAAGTCGATTTGCGCGAGACTTAGTAAATATAGCGCATCTGGGCTTTGAGGGTGGGTTGAAAATGTTGTCGATTCGACACGATTCGATCGAATCGTAACGAATCGTGTCCCTTGCTGTCGATTCGTCATACCGGAAATCGATTTAAGCGAGACTTAGAAAATATAGCGCATCTGGGCTTTGAGGGTGGGTTCAAAATGTTGTCGATTCGACACGATTCGATCGATTCGACACGATTCGATCGATTCGACACGAATCGTATCCCTTGCTGTCGATTCGTCACACCGGAAGTCGATTTGCGCGAGACTTAGTAAATATAGCACATCTGGGCTTTGAGGGTGGGTTGAAAATGTTGTCGATTCGACTCGATTCCATCGAATCGTGACGCCTTTCCTTCGAAGAACTCTCTTTAATTGCCTGAGACTTAAACTTGTACCATGAACTAACTGTAAAAACGATATAATTTCAACATAGTTCAAACCAAGATCAAAATACTGTTGTACTAACGAGTCTCTCCCATGGTAAGCCACTCCAAGAGCGGGAAGATAAGATGGCAATACCGCATTAACGGCTTCAAAACTGGAACAAAACAACACCAAAGAAAGTACAAAAGCGGCTAGCTTGCGATCTTTAAAATTGCAGCCACAAACGTTCCTAACAGATCTAGGTAAAGGAATAAACGCCTGCATCATACGTGTAAACCGTTAACGTTGGCCATGTGCTAACGAGTTATACAATATATGATTTGCCGAGTTCTCATGTTCACGTGTTATAATTCGAGCTCTCGTGTTACTAAATCGAGATCTCGCGTTATTAACACGAGATCACACATTTTAAGTCAAGATCTGACGTTATTAACACGAGATCTCACATTATAAGTCGAGATCTCGTGTTACTAAGTCGAGATCTCGCGTTGCTAAGTCGAGATCTCGTGTCGTAAGTCGAGGTCTCGCGTTACCAAGTCGAGATCTCGTGTTATAAGTCGAGATCTCGCGTTTCTAAGTCGAGATCTCGTGTTGTAAGTCGAGGTCTCGTGTTATAAGTCGAGATCTCGCGTTTCTAAGTCGAGATCTCGTGTTGTAAGTCGAGATCAAGTCGAAACTTTGCAAAAGACGATTCGCGACGAATTGGGCGAATCGACTCGAATCGTCAAAAAATTCACACCCCAGTTGCTGCCTACTGTGAGTAGACTTCAGGGAAACGATTCCACTTTGCAGGAAACATTCCCGACCAATCGAGTCGCTTCGTTAAGTATTTCACCGAATCGACCGAAGTTTGTCGCCACGTTTTTAGAACGACAAACGTTTATTTATCATTATTTCACGGGTATCGACTTCCGGTGGTGCGGATCGACTCTCTTCGCTCGCTCCAGGGGGCGGTAAGATGAGAGACCCTGGGGACGAGGTTGGGAGTCGGGCGCACGTTACTTTCACGTTGTTCGCGTATAAAGAAATTACCTAAGTTAATTACCTAATGTTAATCCAGTGATATTGAAATGTTATTCTTCAATTCGATGTGTGCTTTCTTCACTAGAAAAGCTTTGGCTTTGTTCCCCAACAACGATTGGTAACAGAGCCCAAGCTTTTTTATAACTGGATCGATTGGTTAATTTATTATTACTTCACAATCCTTTCTGATAACCTGTTTCTTATTTCTACATTATAGTTAAAGCTCGTAATATATGTTTACAAAAAGACGGCCGTTATGGCGTTTTCCGCGGAATATTGACGCTGGTTTGTGCACTTTACTAGAACACTGTCCGGATCATCAAACTACGGTGGCCCGTAAGGGCCATCTGGATTTGAGTATCTTTGTTTCGAACCAAAATATTACTGTCGATTTCATTTGGGTCTCAGTAACACGAGATCTCGACTAAGTAACGCGAGATCTCGACTTGTTACACGAGATCTCGACTTACAACACGAGATCTCGACTTAGAAACGCGAGATCTCGACTCATAACACGAGACCTCGACTTACAACACGAGATCTCGACTTAGAAACGCGAGATCTCGACTTATAACACGAGATCTCGACTTAGTAACGCGAGATCTCGACTTACAACACGAGATCTCGACTTAGAAACGCGAGATCTCGACTTATAACGCGAGATCTCGACTTGTTACACGAGATCTCGACTTACAACACGAGATCTCGACTTAGAAACGCGAGATCTCGACTCATAACACGAGACCTCGACTTACAACACGAGATCTCGACTTAGAAACGCGAGATCTCGACTTATAACACGAGATCTCGGCTTAGTAACGCGAGATCTCGACTTACAACACGAGATCTCGACTTAGCAACGCGAGATCTCGACTTAAAACGCGAGATCTCGACTTAGTAACACGAGATCTCGACTTCTAATGTGAGATCTCGTGTTAATAACGTCAGATCTTGACTTAAAATGTGAGATCTCGTGTTAATAACGCGAGATCTCGACTTAGTAACACGAGATCTCGAATTATAACACGTGAACATGAGAACTCGGCAAATCATATATTGTATAACTCGTTAGCACATGGCCAACGTTAACGGTTTGCACGTATGATGCAGGCGTTTACTCCTTTATATGGATCTGTTAGCAACGTTTGTGGCTGCAATTTTAAAGATCGCAAGCTAGCCGCTTTTGTACTTTCTTTGGTGTTGTTTTGTTCCAGTTTTGAAGCCGTTAATGCGGTATTGCCATCTTATCTTCCCGCTCTTGGAGTGGCTTACCATGGGAGAGACTCGTTAGTACAACAGTATTTTGATCTTGGTTTGAACTATGTTGAAATTATATCGTTTTTACAGTTAGTTCATGGTACAAGTTTAAGTCTCAGGCAATTAAAGAGAGTTCTTCGAAGGAAAGGCGTCACGATTCGATGGAATCGAGTCGAATCGACAACATTTTCAACCCACCCTCAAAGCCCAGATGCGCTATATTTTCTAAATCTCGCGCAAATCGACTTCCAGTATGACGAATAGACAGCGAGAGACACGATTCGTTACGATTCGATCGAATCGTGTCGAATCGACAACATTTTCAACCCACCCTCAAAGCCCAGATGCGCTATATTTACTAAGTCTCGCACAAATCGACTTCCGTTATGACGAATCCACAGCAAGGGATACGATTCGTGTCGACTCGGTCGAATCGTGTGGAATCGACAGCATTTTCAACCCACCCTCAAAGCCCAGATGCGCTATACTTTTTAAGTCTCGCGCAAATCGATTTCCGGTATGACGAATCGACAGCAAGGGACACGATTCGTTACGATTCGATCGAGTCGTGTCGATTCGACAACATTTTCAACCCACCCTTCAAAGCCCAGATGCGCTATATTTACTAAGTCTCACGCAAGTCGATTTCCGGTATGACGAATCGACAGCAAGGGATACGATGTGTGTCGATTCGGTCGAATCGTGTCGAATCGACAACATTTTCAACCCACCCTCAAAGCCCAGATGCGCTATACTTTTTAAGTCTCGCGCAAATCGACTTCCGGTATGACGAATCGACAGCAAGGGATACGATTCGTGTGGATTCGATCGAGTCGTGTCGAATCGACAACATTTTCAACCCACCCTCACAGCCCAGATGCGCTATACTTTTTAAGTCTCGCGCAAATCGATTTCCGGTATGACGAATCGACAGCAAGGGACACGATTCGTCACGATTCGATCGAATCGTGTCGAATCGACAACATTTTCAACCCACCCTCAAAGCCCAGATGCGCTATATTTAAGTCTCGCGCAAATCGACTTCCGGTATGACGAATCGACAGCAAGGGATACGATTCGTGTCGATTAGGTCGAATCGTGTCGAATCGACAACATTTTCAACCCACCCTCAAAGCCCAGATGCGCTACACTTTATAAGTCTCGCTTAAATCGATTTCCGGTATGACGAATCGACAGCAAGGGACACGATTCGTGTCGATTCGATCGAGTCGTGTCGAATCGACGACATTTTCAACCCATTCTCAAAGCCCAGATGCGCTATATTTACTAAGTCTCGCGCAAATCGACTTCCGGTATGACGAATCGACAGCAAGGGTCACGATTTGTCACGATTCGATCGAATCGTGTCGAATCGACAACATTTTCAACCAACCCTTCAAAGCCCAGATGCGCTATACTTTTTAAGTCTCGCGCAAATCGACTTCTGGTATGACGAATCGACAGCAAGAGAGACGACTCGTGTCGATTCCATCAAAGAGGGTCCTCGAATCGACATCCGGTTGGTCGAATCGTCAAGTTAAAACACGAATCGACTCTAGTTGGGTGTATTGGACAACCCTCCAAGGGGGGAGGGGGAGCCATCACTTTAATGTTCCCCTATTTTAAGAGGGTACTTGTTATACAACATATGCAAGTAGTTTTTATAAACTCAGCCGACGCAGTTGCCTCTGGTTGTGTAATAACCAAGTGCTACAAACAACAACATATTAGCTACAAAATATCCTGAGCAATCTCAAACATGTAATCAGTTGACCACCTTGTCTACTCAGGCCAAGGTGATCAGTCAGCTAACACAGTGCTTGTTGACAGAGTGTCTTGCAATCATTTGTAACAATCAAGTCACTTTTCAAGAACCGCATCATCTCTTAACAAACTTAAACATGCAATCAGTTGACCACCTGATGTTTACTCAGACCATAGGTGATAAGTCAGCTAACACAGTGCTTGTTGACAGACATTGAGTTGCAATCATTTGTAACAATCAAGTCACTTTCCAACAACCATATCATCTCTTAACAAACTCAAACATGCAATCAGTTGACCACCTTGTCTGTAACTCAGACCAAGGAGATAAGTCAGCTAACAAAGTGCTTGTTGACAGACACATTGACTTACAGTTGTAACAATCAAGTCACTTTCTAAAAATCTGCACATGATCTCTGGTGATGCTTTCCAATGGAGCTGTCACCTTTATCCTCTCTTTTTTTAAGAGGATACTTGCAATTGCATGGATGTGGGCATTCTTTTCTTTGTTCCTAAGTAGTTTCATATTGAACTCTTTTGCAAGTGGCTTCAGGTCCTTTATAAGGTGGACATCATTGATCGTTGCTCTGTCTATCCAAGCCAAAATGATGCTTTCAGCCTATGATAAAGTGAGTCCTGAAATGTAGAGAAAGGACAAATTATAAATTAGATAAAATTATGATTATACAGATTAATCCCAGGTTGGTATCTAGTGATGACAACCACTTCCAACAGTCATCAAGGCCAAACAAGCACAAAAGTTACCAAGAGTTGACACTGAAGACAGGCACTCACAGTGTATCAAAATATAACAAAAAAGGTGCTTGTTGGAAATAGGACACTTGCTGCAATGATAAAAATTAATTATCACAACACAAAATATACCAGAAAAGCTGTATCCAAAATATACATGGCTCACCGGTGTTGTAGTAGTCCTCTAATTTATTTGACTTTGCTTCATCACTTTCTGGGCTGTCTCCACTCACATAACTTGAGGTATCACTTTCACTGCTGCTCACAGGGGATGGCATGCCAGGTACGTCCAGCTGTTCAGATTCCTTACGTCGTCTTTCATCCATGTGTTTACGTATAATTTGCATTATAGCATTCCTCCCCAATCCTAGTCTTGGCAAAGTAAATTCCTCATCCTTGGCAAGTTTGTTAATGACAGTATGCATTTTTTTTTGTTGCATCTGGGTTATTTCGAAACCTTGGTGCTGGAGACCCCAAAGGCCAAACCTGTTTGATGTAATTGGTGATTTTCTTCTTTCTGTGGTAAAGACAGACAACATGAATTAAAATCACTAAAATGCAAACCACATCATCGATAGACTCAAATTGCTCTAGAACATACATATTTAGCAATGAGATGACGCTTCAAATTTACAATAAACGGTTTTTGTGATATAAAATATTAGTTGTAGGGCTATCAAGTAAGGGTCACACAGGGTTACTTGCTCCTGTGATGTCATAAAAGATGGCCATGAATCACTTTTGGGATTGGCACCAGGCATCTTTTGACTCATTAAGATTACGAATTACATTCACTAACCTGTGCATATATGTGGCTGATGACAGACCTAAATATGCTAAACTTCTTACAACAATCAAAACTAAATATCTGGAGACTTACTTTGTATTATAAATGGCCCGATCTGCTATGTTCATTTGATTTTTTTCCGTGTTAGTCAGTATTCTGTCCATCAATGAAAAATCAGTTCTTGACAAGGGCTTGCCTCGCTCACAGCTTCCTCCTTAAATTGGGAACAGATAAAATGTTAATTTAAGCTGGCATGTATATCAAAATCTGATTAAAGCACCATTCTTAATGAGCCTACCTATACGTCCTAGCGTTTAACTCTATTGAAAACAAACCTCAGTTAAGGATTGATGAACATCTTTTTTGCACGAGAACAAAATACATGTAGTCTATTAAAAATGACATTTGATTAAACTAGGAAAAATCAATCCATGCAGAATTCTTCCTGACTTTCTCTACAGCTAACATGGCCAATTAATTACTTATTACGCACAGGATAATGTATCGGAGAATGTTTGTTCTCTCGCGAGTGGCAAGGAATAAACCTTTTCACGGTTTTTGATGCCATCTTGGTTGGGGGTAAACACCACAAAATTTACAGTAAATGTATGGGAAAAGTCGGGAGTTTGATGCTCGATAATTTGAGGAAGATTGACATTCTAAAATTTCTATGAATTACAAAGTAAAGGTAGCTAGCAAAAGATGTTACCGATTAAATTTGAAGGGTTCAGGCTCGCTGAGAAGCGAGAAATCGTATTTTTAATTTTTCATGCAAATGCTTCTAAATTTTCCCCCGAAGAGCGGCTCGGTTCTACAGACAAATATATGAAAATGAAAATCTTCATTTGCGGTTTTCTTAGTGAGACTTCATTTCTAAAATTTGATCGGTAAACTCTCTTAGCTGGCATCTTTAGTTCGTAATTCATAGAAATTGCAGAATGGCAACCTTCCTCAAATTATCGCGCATCAAACTCCACTTTCCCCATACATTTCCTGTAAATTTTGCCGTGTTTGCCCCCAATTAAGATGGCGTCAGAAGCTGTAAAAGGTTTATATATTTTGGATGCATAACAAGATGACTGAAACTTTTTGTAACATAGAAAAGAAAACTTATGTGTTGCAAAAAGTAGCGCAACAGAGAATTAAAGTATGTCCCGAAAATAAAGCCTGAGAAGTGAACGCGAAACAACGCAGCTTAATCGAAGGCGATCAACTGGACCAAAGAATATGTACCGTATTTCCTCGAATAATAGCCGTCCCTCGATTAATCGCCTCCCTTGAATAATCGCCCCCTTTTGGTGCGAAAATAGAAATAATCGCCCCCGGCTATTATTAATCGAAGAAATACGGCATACACAATGTACCTGTACTGGGTCTTGCACTGAGTTCATTTATTTTTTCCAAGAATTTTCCTTTCTTGCCAATAGTATCGAGTCCTAACTTCTCCATAGCTTCAGTGCTCTGTACAGTAGTCGACAAAAGTATACGTCCATCAATCTCTTCCTGTTCAAACTTTTCTGCGACACTTTCGCTCCCGAAAGTCTTCAACGCCCATTCTTTGACTTCGGAGACTGACCATTCTGATGAAAGGGGTAAATGTTATAATTAGACTACAGAATCGCTTAGCTATCTAAATAACTTAAGAAATGATTGAAGAAAACCACTACTAACCTACAGTCTTGCTTGGGGAAGATTCGACAGCGGCAAAATTTTGGCGCGCATTTTCCCGCGTCAGTTTCACAGGTAAGTCTAACTTTGCCGTCGATTGAGACAACACGGAATAGAAATCCTCCGAGCTAACCGAGTCTGTGTCACCTACAGATTCCTCCGTTAGATCCATGGGTTGTTCACTTTCCGGTCTTTTAGACACAGTACCTCCTGGTGAACAAGTTAATGGCAATTTCTTTCGATACAAAACTCCCTTACTACTCGCCATCTTGTAAGTGTCTTCGACGACATTGTAGCACTGGATTACATAATGACTGACAACACCTCTGATTGGCTGTTGTTTCGCGCCATTGCAACGTCATGAAAATATAGGCTTTTCATTGGCTAATTTATGTTTGGGCCCAGTGACAAAGCCACGTACTGCTTTGGCAACTCACTAGAAACGATTCATTAATCGAAAACATGGCGGTTCGAAGCAGTAGAGTTCCGTCTTCCACCTGCTACTGTTCAGCTCGCCGAGCAGCACACGTTCATTGTTTTTGCATAATTTGCAATGGCAAAGCAGTAAATTATCGTACGCAAATGTCTCACCTCAACTCGAGTGCATTTTGCGATGAAGTTACACCTACAATATTGGAAGAGGAAACAGTGGTGGAAAATGAAACTAGGCCGGATCACGAAGAAACTGGAGTAGACGATCATGATCCAGATCGCCTTGAAGGTATGCTCTTTTCTTTCTTTAAATATCAGAACTTTATAGTAAGAAAGTTGAGAAGTTCGGCGAGCCTGAGAAAAGACAAAATCCGGCGCCCGGTTGATCATGAAACGTACGTGTACTTCCGAATGTATCATTTTCATTTGTTGTAGAAATTAGATGCAAGCAGTTGAAGTCATTGTACATAACCTAAAAAGTTGTTGCTGAGTACATGAGAGCTTGCAATGTGTGAAGATTTATATTAAACTCAAAGCTCCTCCATAATTCAGGAATAATTGGAACTTGCTCAGTTGGTTATACTTTAGTGAAAATTGTTCTAAAACAATAAATTATTTGCTCTTAATTTCCACAAGGGGATAGTCTTATCAATTGTCACCTCTTAAAATTTCAAGCTCTTGATCATTCTATTGTTTGTTGCTGCCATACAAAAACAATTCTCCAGACTAACATCACATGTTCTGAAACAGGACTGCATACAATCAAAGAAATTGATTTGGTCTATTTTGTTTTTTAGATTGTAGCATCTTCCCTTGAGGGAGCAAAATACTTGGTTCAGTTATGTCAGAACAGCCCCGATGCCACTAGAATCAATCAAGGTGTCCTTATTGGATCTGGGCAATCGCACTTCCTTCTTAGGGAAGAAAGTGCTTCCATTATGGATTACTTCTCAGATTTGGAATCCTGTGTTGTTGCTGATGCAGCTGAGTGTTATCGCAGTGCATACCTACCTATGCATAGAATTGCTGTGGGTGGGAAACTGCACAGAAATGGTGATGTTGTGCTTGCCAAACAACAAAACACTGAGATTTTTTTTTGCATCAACAGTTTTTTTCTTGTAAATGTAAATAAAAATCCTCAGCCAGTTGTTCTTGGAGACACCTATCAGCTTGTGTGGAATCCCGCAGGTGGTGTTATGCATCACCCGTTAAGTGACACAGTTTATGTGAAACCCTTTGAGACTGGCACCATTCTTGGGCTTAAAGATTTACAAAGAGAAATCATGCTTTTCCCAGATGTGAATGGAAATTTTGCAGTTGTTGATCCATTCAGGGAAAGTATTCCTTTGCCACCTGTCATTGTTCCTGTTTATCCTGAGGAAAATGACATGATCTTGGTTAAAGGAGATGATGATGATGAAATTTGGCATGCCCAAGTAAAGCACGTGTTATTTTCTGAAAAGTTAGTGAAAGGATATTTCTTCATTAAACATCGAAACTGGAATGAAAACAAGCTGTGGGTAAGAGAAAGTCGCTCAAGTCAAATGGATAGCATCAACTTCAGTAGCATACTTGGAATTGCTGTTGGAGAATGGCAACATCATGTCTGGAAAGAGAGCTGACTTGTAACATTGACCTTTTTGGTTGGTTACTGTTAATACCAAGATTGTATTGGTTATGAAGTTTAGAACAGTTGAGTTGCATATAATGAGATTACACTGTCTATTTTTTAGTTCATAGTTCAATTCACAAGCCATCTTTTTTCAGTCATTGATCTTTTATTGATACTTTTAAGACAAACAAACTAACTGTATTTCAATGATGGCAGATAGCAGATAACAGTGCAGAGGTATCTAACTTAAAATTGCAAATGAAGCAACCCATGCCACCAAAAAAACAAGTTAAGTTTGGCAAGAAACCTAGCCCTGTTTGTTCAAAGGGTGGATGATGTTGAATCACTAGATCCAGTGGATAGCATAGTTTGTTTTATTACTTTTGACACTTAACCACTCGCCAGTGATTTACCCAGTGGATAGCACTATCATCCCTTTGCGAACCAGCTCCAGCTGGCCAGGTTGCATGAAAAAAAGTCAAAATTTGGGTGGAAAGTAATCAAAGTTCATATTACAAGCTAAGCTGGATATTCAGAATACAGGTTTGGTTAAAAGAATTACTTCTAAGAAATCCAAACTTGTTTTAGTTAAAAAACAACTGGCAATGTTTGCATGAAAAAATCCAAATTTGGTTGGAAAGTAACCCAAGTTCATATCACAGGCTAAGCTGGATATTCGGAACACAGGTTTGGTTAACAAAATTACTTCTAAGAAATCCAAACTTGTTTTAGTTAAAAAACAACTGGCAACGTTTGCATGAAAAAATCCAAATTTGGGTGGAAAGTAACCCAAGTTTGTATTACAAGCTAAGCTGGATATTCAGAACACAGGTTTAGTTAATAAGATTACTTCTAAGAAATCCTATATTGTTTTAGTTAAAAAACTACTTCAGGTTTTATCATAAACAAGTTTAATTGTGATTTTCTTAAATACTAATTCGGGTTTTACTGGTTTATTTATTCTTACTTGAAATATCCATGAATTAACCAACTTGAAACCAAATTTGGGTATTTGGTTAACTTGGATATTGATAAATCCAATCAATATCCAAGTTTGATCAAACTTGGAAATTTGAAAATTTTTCCAGTATCGAAGGCCGTTTCCTCTTGCCATCCGCCATTTTGTTTTTGGAGAAAGATGCAAGCCCGCAGTGCTAATCGCTGACAAAATACGCGCCCGCAAGGAGAATCGTTGACAATGTACACGTCCGCAATAACCGCCGCTGACTGTATGGAATTGTTCGCCATGTGTAAAGCATTGTGACACAATTCATCGTTGCTTACAATTTATACTGCTGAGAACAACGCCGGTAATTAACAACATTCTCTTACGTTATACAAATAGACTTATTCTAACTCAACCTTTTTGCTTAATTGCCACTTTACATAATTCTCAATGAAAGTAAGAGAAATAAATTCTCGTTTTCACTGGGTCCTCAATTTAGTGAAACGAAAGTTGACCCTTGTGTTTTCTTAGTCTGCTTTGTCTACAAAGTCGTTCATTATTCGGAATATCAGAATTTCAGTAGCGTTTCACCAGCACATTTTATTTTTTTAGAATTAACACCCTGTCTACCGTCGTGAAGAATTTGGAATGTCGAATTTCAGTAATATTTTGTGTAGAACTTCACCATGAGAAGAATCTCAAAACACAACTGTTGTTTTAATAAATTGTTGTTAGAACTCCGGCGGATTTAACCAATGCGAGAGGGATGAACAACGTGTTAGACGGAACAAACCCAATGAATATAACTTAATATAATCCTTACCGGACACATTTTGACTTTCAATTTCAGTTGATTTGAGATTTGCATTGGAAACAAAACGAGGGAACTTCAAATACTCTTATGAGTCCTGAGATGTAACACGACCAATTTGTAAGTACATAAGGGTCAGTTTTGTGTCTCTGATAGCAGAACAGAAGATTTCAAGTCTTATATCATTTTCCAAGTTGATTCACCTGTCCATAAGCTTAGCTTACAGTATTAGGCAATAAACCACTAATTAGTTCTCTCTGCTCCCGTGGAAGTGGATTCGCAATGTTTGATTTGATTTCCATGATCCGTAGCACATTAAAGAAAGCTTCCATGATTGTCATTTGCCGAACAAAGACTCCATTATACTTGTCTCCACACCTTTGTTACGGCTGGAAGAATTTCTTTCAATGTTGACATCTTTCCTTGGGTGATCGTTTTCGTATTTCATCTAAACGGCATCTTCAATTTCTGTCTTGCTCTTTTAGAGAAATATCTGATTTGATCACTGCTGCATGTATACCAACGCAAAACAAACAGACTTATTCCAACTCAAGCCAAATATTTCTTTTTGCTTAATTGTAAAGAAGCATTACAAAATTTACAGTGAAAAGAAGAGAAATAAATTCTCGTTTTTGCGGGCTGCTAAATTTAGAGAAACGAAATTTTAGATGTCTAGTTGACCCTTGTGTTTTCCCAGTCTGCTCTGCTCACAAAGTCGTTCATTATTCGGAATATCAGAATTTCAGTAGGGTTTCATCAGCACATTTTGATTTTTTTAGAATAAACCTGTATGCTGTCGTGAAGAATTTGGAATGTCGAATTCAAGTAATATTTTGTGTAGAGCTTCACCATGAGAAGCATTTCGAAACACAACTGTTGATCACTGTTGTCTGTGAGCAAACTTTGTACAAGGTCAATGTATTTTGAGAATGAGCAGGAACAGAATCTTTGAATTCGTATGTTTCGGCAATTTCGGTTGTCTTTCAAAACAGAGTAAAAACGGTTCCTGACCGGTCAGACATTAGCTTCGCTGTTATCGTTTTATAAAACCAACTGTTACAAAGCTAACTGTTACAATATGTGCGTGATTGTATAATCATTTACTAGGATTAGGATCAAAGGTCATTTTGAGGTGTAGGGTGCCAGGTGAGTGAATAAAATGGAGTTTGAAACATGGTGGCAGCGGTGGGATGTCTAATAACGTTTGAACCCGAAGACTAAACCTTTCTACTGTGGAGAGAGATACGAGTGCTATCCTGACTTAACACTCCTACGGCACTTTCAGTAAACGACTCTCTAAATGTCAGACACGGAGACTGATCCGCCGAGCGGAACGGCACAACAAACGCCTTTGGTAATGGCGAGTTCAAGTGTTTCGACTAACGTGATGGCTATGACTCCTGGCATCTTGCCTCCAGGAAAGTTGAACTCAAAATGCAACAGCAAGGTCCACAGTATGAGAGAAGAGTCCGAAGAATCAGAAGAAAGTGACATAGAATACATCACAAGCATTACGGACCAACCGGAAGTGGTACATGCAATGAAGAAAGAAGAATACCCGAAAGAAATCTACACTGAAATGGTTGTTGCAAAGAAACCCGTGAAATTCCAAGTTGACAGTGGTGCTTCAGTTAATGTAATTCCCGCCGAACTTGCTCCAGACGAGTCACTCAAGCGCACGACGAAGACACTGCGAATGTGGAATGATACGACACTGCAACCTCTTGGACCCTGTCACATCATTATTCAAAACCCGACGATTGGAAAGAAGTTTTCAGTGGAATTCTTAGTTGTTGGGAAACAACTAACACCAATCATAGGAGTGCGGGCAGCTCAGCAAATGGGCCTAATTACCATCAATGAAGAAAATTTCAAGATTGCACAGCCACCTAAACGGATGAGGCCAGCAGTCAAGAGCCTCAGTACAACTGAAGAAATTATCAAGCATCACCTTACAGTGTTCCAACCGGAATTAGGAACGCTACTCGGAACGGTGCATTTAGAAGTGGATCAAAACATCACTCCCGTAGTTGCGCCGCCTAGACGTGTACCAGCTTCACTCAAGGGCAAGCTGAAGCAGGAACTGGACCGTCTGCAAGAAATAGGCGTTATTGCTCCAGTAGACGAACCCACCCAATGGGTCAGCGGTTTAGCTGTGGCAGTTAAGAAGACCGGAGCTTTGAGGATCTGCCTAGACCCCAGACCGTTAAATACAGCACTTAGAAGAGAGAGATATCGGCTACCTGTGCTAGAGGACGTACTTCCTGAGCTGTCTGAAGCACGAGTCTTTTCCACAGTCAACCTAAAATCTGGTTACTGCATTGTGTCTTGGCACCAGAATCAAGTGTCCTTACAACATTTGCCACTCCCTATGGCAGGTACCGTTGGTGTCGTCTACCTTTTGGTCTATCCGCATCGTCAGAGATATTCCAGAAACATCTACACCATGCCCTCGAGAACCTGGAAGGAGTCCTGTGTATTGCAGACGACATCCTGATCTGTGGAAAGGGGCAAAATGATGACGAAGCTACCTCAAACCATGACGAGAACCTGGAGAAGCTGCTTCAAAGATGTCTAGATTACGGCATAGTTCTGAACGCAGACAAGATGAAACTGCGCCAAAAAGAGGTTCCTTACATGGGTCACCTGTTATCGAGCGATGGTCTGAAACCTGACCCCGCTAAGGTGGAGGCTGTAACCAAAATGCCTAGACCAGAAGACGTGGAAGGAGTTCAAAGGCTCAATGGCTTCGTAAACTACTTGGCGAAGTTCCTTCCCAAGCTTTCGGAAATCATGGAGCCCATACGTCGCCTGACAAGAAAAGACACACAATGGCAATGGTCCGAGGAGCAGGACAGCGCATTCCAGAAGATACAACACATGGTCACACAAGCTCCAGTGCTGAGCTATTATGACCCTTGCAGTGAGCTCACTATTCAATGCGATGCGAGTCAAAGTGGCCTCGGAGCAGCTTTACTCCAGAATGGCCGACCCATTGAGTAGGCAAGCCGAGCGTTGACAGGGACAGAGAAACGATACGCGCAAATTGAAAAAGAGATGCTAGCTATCGTTTTCTCTCTTGAGCGATTCAACCAGTATACATTTGGTCGACATGTCAATGTGGAAAGTGACCACAAACCACTAGAAGTGATTCTTCAGAAGCCGCTTTCACGTGCACCACGGCGATTACAGTCAATGATGATGAGACTGCAGAAGTATGACTTCACCGTCCACTATGAGCGCGGTAAAAACATGCACCTTGCCGACACGTTGTCGCGAGCTTTCCTCCCGTTTGAAGGTGATAATGAGGACGACCTAGAGTTTGTGAACATGGTCAACTATCTACCCATTTCTGACGAGCGCATCACTGAAATTAAGGCTGAAACTCGGAAAGATCATTCTTTACAAAGTTTATCTGAAACCATTCTCAAAGGCTCGCCAGAAGAAAAGAAACTTGCCCCTGAACTGACTCACCCATATTTTGATATGCGGGATGAGTTGACTCTTCAAAATGGATTGATTTTCAAAGCAAATGCTGTGGTGATCCCTAAGAATCTTCGTGCAGACATGAAAGCAAGAATTCATGCCTCCCATTTAGGAACAGAGTCATGTCTAAGAAGAGCACGTGGATGTATCTACTGGCCCGGAATGTCGGCTGAAATCAAGCAGTACATCTCAGGATGCGAGATATGCAGGGAGTTCGATACAACGTCGCAACCCAATGAGTCCTTGATGAGCCACGAGGTCCCCTCTCGGCCCTGGGAGAAGGTAGGCGCTGACATCTTTACGCTGGATGGTAAAGACTATTTGGTTACCATCGACTATTACAGCAACTTTTGGGAGGTAGACAGGTTACCAGACACCAAGGCAACCACAGCCATCCTGAAGCTGAAAAGCCACTTCTCCCGCTATGGAATACCTGATCAAGTCGTGAGCGACAATGGTCCACAATTCACCTGCAAAGAATTTGTGTCATTCGCAAAGACCTGGGACTTTGAGCACCTAACCAGCAGTCCCGGGAACAGTAAGGCTAATGGCAAGGCAGAGTCTGGAGTAAAGACAGCCAAGCGTCTCCTACAGAAGTCTATCAAGGCTGGGACTGATCCGTATTTGGCTTTCCTGGATTATAGGAACACTCCTACCCAAGCGATGACCACGAGCCCTGCGCAGCGTCTGATGGGCAGGCGGACCAAAACGCTCCTCCCTCCTGCACAAAGCCTCCTTATGCCTAAGACAACCCAGTCTGGAATTGAAAAGAGCCAGTTAAAAGAGCGCCAACGGGCCCAAGCCAAGTATTACGACAGAAACACAAAGGATCTACCAGTACTACGTGAAGGGGATGTCGTACGAATGAAACCCTTTAAGTTAGGTGCCAAGTCGTGGCCGAAGGCCCAAGTAACTGCAAGATTAGATGAGCGATCTTACACGGTAGAGGCTGAGAATGGAACTGTCTACAGAAGAAACAGGCAGCACCTCAAGAAGACATCAGAATCACCGATTCAGCCCATTCAATCAGATCCAGTGGATGACTCGAGCATTCCCAGTCCAGATTCACTCAGCATCCCTACCTTATCTGCAGAACCAGTTGACAAACCCCCAGGATCGACCTCTTGTGAGAGCAATACCGATCAGCACCAGAGGCCAAGGCGTGACAGGAGACCCCCGGCGTACCTGAAGGACTACGTGTGCTCATGATTAACCATTTCAATTTACTAACTCTTTTGTTACAGTTCACAGACTGATCACAGGTTATTTCATTACAAATGCTTTGTTGAGCTTGGACCCTTGATTTATCTTGATTTCGACTAAGTGAAGAACACTTAAGTTTTTTCTTTATTTTGATGAAAGAGAGGATGTTACAATATGTGCGTGATTGTATAATCATTTACCAGGATTAGGATTTGAGGTGTAGGGTGCCAGATGAGTGAATAAAATGGAGTTTGAAACACTAACGAAACAAGCGAATTTCATGGCAGTTATCATTATGCTGGTTTGCACGCCAGAGACGTGGTCATATTTTAAAACAAGAAAATTATCAATCCTTCTTAGTTTTTAATTTCATAAAATGTAAGATCTTTTACAAGTTCTGAGAAAATCTAATCTTTCTTTTGGTCCCATATATTACTAAACCGTAAAATTCTGAGTTTTATTTTATCTGCAACAAGACACTTTTTAAGAATAATAACACAACCACTGTTCGGATGTGTTACTCTAAGAGTAAAATTCGGCCATATTTGACCCGATTAGACGAGTTTCGGTCCCGCGATTCACATTCCACGGGCTGGCATCAGACAAGTCCAAAGATCACAATGCGCCGATTGAGAGGAGTTTTTGTTGCGCTATGCAGATTCCATGCTTTTATTTACGAGGGTTGGCATCAGACAGGTCCAGAGATCACAATGAGCCGATTAAGAGTGCATTTTCTGCGGATAAGCAAACAGGTATAAATTTGGGTATAAATCACATGAATTAATTGTACGATATGATCAGTATCTCCTGTACATAAATGAACTTGTGGCAGATCAGGCCAGATCAAATTCATGACATGTATAACATTACACGCGTCACGCTACTTGCGTTAAATAACGAAGCAAGTTGAATCACTCGAAGACGGATCACCTACAATTCATTCTCGCTGACTTGTTTTAGATTCCTTTGGTATCAATATCATTTCAACCCATAAAACAAGGTAACTAACGACAAACTTAAGATTAAAGTTCGCTTTATTTTAATACAGAGCCGGGTAAACATTCTTGAAAAGGAATTCTAACCTGTATGACAATCTCATGTTTTTGGAAACATTTTGATAAAGGCTCGTAAATACTTGAATTCAACCCTGACATGAGAAGAAATGGGGGATCATAATGAGCCGATAAAAACTAAAATCTAATGCGCACTTTCCGTGAACAAGAAAACAGATATAAATCACAAAATTAGTATTGAGCAAGGGTCAGATTGGGCTAGATCGAGCCTAATCGAAAATGAAAATGCGCTCCTGTTTTCTTTAGTTAGCATTGCACGCGGGTTACACTTTTTTGGTGCAGCAGTGGATTTCTTCGCACTCTAAAATAAGTGACACGAGGTTGCCCGAAGGGCCTTTGACTATTTTCAGTTTCAGTTGAATGTCAAGTTTAACAAGTTTTTTCATGTGTATGTAGATAAGGAGTGTTTCTTAACAGAACTGTAGTTTGTGTGCAAAATGTACACAAGGTGGATATACTTTATGGAAAAGCAGATTAGCATGCTTCGTTAATTTCAGTCGCCTAGCAAAAGATAATTGGATAATGGTTCCTGGCACTGCAGTGCAAATCTAAGGAATACGGGCATACATGTTCTTAGTGAAACGAGAAAGCGCATGAAAGCGCAAGCAGTTGCTATTTTTTTTTCCTACTCGCGTTATTTGCAAAATTCTTTGATTGAAACTGCTCGTACAATTTGAGAGAATTTTCGAAAATCACTCGCTTTGTAAACCCTTCATTGTACTTTCAAACTCCCTCAAAAATACTTTTATTGTTGCTCATTTTTTAAACTCCAAATTCTGCATATATTAATTACGATATCCAGTGTAGGGTTATGCTGATGTAAACAAAGATGAAATTTTCTTCTTTTAATTTCCTGGGCCATATTTGGTTTGGTTGTCTGCTGTTCATGGCCAAGTTAGGAATATTACACTGTATATATCAGTGCTATACGAATGCGAGGGGTATGGGGCAAGGGGAATAGAGGGACGGGAAAACCAGCAAAAGGCATTTACTGATATTGACTGAGTCGAAACACCATTTATTCCCCACCTTTTATTTTGAAACACGACCCAGTACTACTTAAGGTTGTAAATAAATTGCCATACATTTTCAATAAAACACCACCAATAAAATACAGTCAAACCTGTATTAAGCGGACGCCATATTAAGCACCCTCTATTAAACGGACAGCTGTGCAAGTTCCATTTTTCTTTTCCCACATTTACTGTAAAAAATACCTGTATTCAACCGACACCTCTATTAAGCGGACGCGGACACCTTAAACATGACTTTTATGGTCATTCCTGTTGTTACAAACCTGTATCAAACGGACACTGCCAAAAGAATGCATGGTTGTTTTTTGTCCACGTTTTAGGATATCGGTCATTTAAATTTGCCAACAACCTGAGCTGTCACAGAAATGCAATATTTTGTTATTTGGTTTTGTTTTTACAGAGTTTTTGTTTTTGTTTGATTTTGTAAACCTATCATATGATTCAATCGATATAGATACTGTTACTGTATATTAAATCGCTTCACCTCATGTACTTGTCATTGTTTACGGAAATACGGTATTTCAGAGTTATCGATCGTTCACGAGAATGTTATTTGTCCCTTTCAAGGTCTTTTAACCCTTTGAATACCAACTACGCATATATGCGTAATTAATGGTCGTGCTCTTTGTGCCACTTGTGACGTCATCAATTTAAATGTCATTAGATATTCTTCATAAGCTGATAGTAGTGCTAGGCTAGCCCTTTCCGCACAATGGTCAGGTTTAGATATCGACGACATTCCGACGTCGCAAATCGAAAAACAAGGTTATCAGTTTTGGTGCAAAAACGGTGGTAAAATGGTCCACAACGCCTATGATTGATCAAGGTCCATTTCTAGGCTTCGCCCGTAATTAACATCCAACTTTTCACCGCAGCCAGAAAGAACATACAATGCAAAAGGTAGCCAGTGTAAAAGGGCAGAGAAAAACAGAAAGGAAAGGGCCAACAACGAAATTGAGAACGGTTAATGGCAAAAAAAAAAAAAAAAAAAAAAAAAAAAAAAAAAGAAGAAGAAGTCCAAATTTTGGCTTATACGCATGCCCGTAATTGAAGTTTTGCTCAATTTTGTACCTAATCCTCAGACAAAGTGGTGACGATTGCGTTCAAGAACTTGCTTACAAGAGTCACATTAATTCTAAAGAAGACATTGAACACCACAACCAACAACTTAGCATTGCCAAAGAACTGGAGGACAGAGCAGGAGAGGGAAGTGCTTATGGCAATCTTGGCATTACTTACCACCGTCTGGGTGATTTTAAACAAGCTGTAGAGTACCACAACCAACGTCTCAGCATTGCCAAAGAACTGGGGGACAGGGCAGGAGAGGGACGTGCTTATGGCAATCTTGGCATAGCTTACCGGAGTCTGGGTGATTTTAAACAAGCCGTAAAGTATCACAACCAACATCTTAGCATTGCCAAAGAACTGGGGGACAGGGCAGGAGAGGGAAGTGCTTATGGCAATCTTGGCAATGCTTACCACCGTCTGGGTGATTTTAAACAAGCCGTAAAGTACCAGAACCAACATCTTAGCATTGTCAAAGAACTGGGGGACAGGGCAGGAGAGGGAAGTGCTTATGGCGGTCTTGGCATTGCTTACCAGAGTCTGGGTGATTTTAAACAAGCCGTAGAGTACCACAACCAAGATCTTAGCATTGCCAAAGAACTGGGGGACAGGGCAGGAGAGGGAAGTGCTTATGGCAATCTTGGCATTGCTTACCACAGTCTGGGTGATTTTAAACAAGCCGTACAGTACCACAACCAACGTCTTCGCATTGCCCAAGAACTGGGGCACAGGGCAGGAGAGGGACGTGCTTACGCCAATCTTGGCAATGCTTACCTGAGTCTGGGTGATTTTAAACAAGCCGTAAAGTACCACAACCAAGATCTTAGCATTGCCAAAGAACTGGGAAACAGGGCTGAAGAGGCTTGTTCATGCTTTTGCTTAGGACGCGATTTTGAATTGTCAGGAGATTTGCCGAGAGCTCTTGATTATTACCGATCCAGTGTAAAATTGATCAATGACACGAGGGCTCTCCTTCAGTCCGAAGATGATTGGAAAATATCTTATCGTAATTGGTGCCCAGACGCTTACACTGCGGTTTGGAGAACTTTGTTAAGGCTTCAAGAGACTGCTGAGGCTTTGTGTGTTGTCGAGCAAGGACGAGCACAAGCCTTAGAGGATCTTATAAAGGAACAATATGGCTCTGAATAGCTTACGATTGGCTCATCTGAAGACAATGTAACGATCGCAAGCATGTCAAGTGGTATATTCATGCAAACACTGGTGTTAACACTAGAAATTAACAAAATCCATTTCTGGCTACTTAACAAAGAAAGGGAGGTTCAGTATAGGAGGAAAGAAATAGAAGGCGAAGATGCTGTTACCTTCTTAAAGTGTGTAAGAAAAGATGTTTTTAAAGAGTACAAAATTGATGGAAGAGTTGCCTGTGAAAATCGTTCTCTGGATGAGCAAACAAACAAAATTTCTCCCAGCAGAGAATTCACCGAGGAAAGAGAAAAAACATTAGCCTGCAACAACAATTCTTTGCGCTTCTTTCATAATTGTATCATTGTCCCCATTGCAGACTTACTTGAAGGCGACGAATTGATCATTGTCCCCGACGGTCCATTACGTTTGGCTCCGTATGCTGCATTTTTAGATGATAAATTCAAGTATCTAAGTGAAACTATCAAGATACGAATTCTTCCCTCGTTGACGACTCTGAAACTGATCGGGAACTTTCCTCAAGACTACCACAGGAGCAGTGGAGTATTGCTCGTGGGAGATCCATTTGTTGAAGAAATTCGAAACGACCAAGGCGAAGCCATTTTATCGCCCTTGCCATATGCCAGAGAAGAAGTAAAGACAATAGGAGAAATGCTCGGTGTCGTACCTGTCACTGGAAATAAAGCAACTAAAGAGGAGGTGCTGAAAAGAATCGGTTCAGTTGCCTTGGTACACATTGCAGCGCATGGCAATATGGAAACTGGTGAAATTGCTCTGGCTCCGAATCCCGCACGGATATCCAAGATCCCTGAAGAGAAAAATTTTATGTTGAAAATGGCGGATGTGCGAGCGGTGAAGCTGCGTGCAAGGCTAGTTGTGCTAAGTTGCTGTCACAGTGCACAAGGTAAGGTTACGCCTGAGGGTGTGGTCGGTATTGCAAGGTATTTCCTGGGTGCTGGTGCTCGCTCGGTTCTCGTGTCACTCTGGGCAATTGATGACGAGGCAACAATGGAGTTTATGAAAAGTTTCTACAAGGCATTTGAATCTTGGATGTAGCGCAAGTGTAGCTGTTCACCGGGCTAGGAGGTGTCTAAGAGAGTCAGAGAAGTTTGGTGCGGTAAAACACTGGGCTCCGTTTGTTCTCATCGGCGATGACGTGACCATAGAATTTGAAGAAAGCCAGTGAAAACATCGTGAGTAAACCTTTTTCTAATCTTTAAGGACGCAACATTTATTTTTAGTTGACAAAAGTGCTAATATAAAAGTTGTTAATTATTATTCTAAACAGCGTCCTTCGTGGAAATGCAAAGTGAGCAGCTCGCGAATGCTTGTGCCATTACCTAAGTGCGTGCAGTTCTTTCATCATTAGAGATTTTGCCTTTTTTCACGCCAAAAGAGAAATTTTATGAAAAAAATAGTACGGGTCTAACACAACAATTAAAAGCACGCCCTCAACTGATGCGTGTTTCCGTTGTACGAATTCAGACGATCTTTACACCTGCTTTCAGTGTTACGTGCATAGGCGACATCGTTCGACCATCTTTCGACATGTAAACGGCTGAAAGATCGTTTAACTGTATAACTGGCAATTTTTCCGGGTTTTAGCGGAACAAATAACCAATATCCTCAACCTGACCTCGAATGAATGAAGGAGGTTGTGGACTTGTCAGGTTTCTCCATTTACGGGATAATTGAAACGATTTTAGTGTTGTCGGTCGGCTGTCAAGGGTGACTTTCGGTAGAATTGGGCCGCTACCGCTCAGTTAATATTCGAAAGATGTAAACATTCAAAACAGTCAATTTATCTCTCGCAGAATGTTTCCTTGATACTCCTAGCCTTAGTTTGATGTCAAATAAATCCATCGTTTATAGCTAAAAGTCGAGTTCGATCGTAAAGAAACCAGTTGTGGTTATATTTTTTACGTAGGCCAGGTTACATAGCATGTCGGGAAATGGCATGTTCAAAGACGGTCGCTATGCAAGTAACAGTGAAAGCGGGTGTGAAAAGAAACCAAAACCTGTCTCGACAAAGTCACGCGTGATCTGCCATCTGCGCGCGCAACCTGAACATGAAACATGAAGTCTATTTCTCTACAGATGTACTTTAAGCAATATTGCACGTAAAGCAACCCGTGTTGCTATCGAATTATAGAAACACTGGTGGCACTGGTGGAAGTTTGAGAGAACTGGAAAGAGCTGTGGAAACATTAGCCTGTCGGCCCTTGTTCCCACAACATTTCTCGTTCTCCGACTTCTTTAACTCGATAGAAACACGGTGCTGTTTGACAGAATTCTTGGTCACTATTATTTTGTCAGTAAAAGGTAGTTTTCTCATTTCTCTTTCTGTTTCAGATGCTGAATGATCAAGAAAAGAGAAAGCTCCTTGGTAATTAGTTACCTTATAACATGAAATTTTCGCGCCACGTTAATTTCGCGAAATTAAAGTGACGCGAACAACAAGTGTCCCGAACATAACATGACGCGAAAGTTAAGTGACTCAAATTATGTTACTGTTGACATATAGTCCAGCAGTTGCGCGTTTGTTAATTTTGACGTTATCGTACCTTTGATATCGATTAAGTCGGTTTACTAAATTGGAGGACATGTTTAACTAACATTGTTAACGAAATCAATGGGGGGTTACTCGAGAACGCGAAGTTAAAGTGATTCAAAATACACAATTTTCGCAAAATCGCGGAATTTAGGTGTCGCGAAATATGCGCACCTAAAAATCGCTAATTAAACGTGTCGCGAAAATTTCATGTAATAAGGTAAGGTTTTTTCTGTATCCTTTTTTCCAATGTGTGTATGATATGATGCTACAAACCAACCAAAAGCTAATCTTTTGCTGCATCGTTATATGTTTCCAAACAGAGAACAGTTGCTGTCAGAGCAAAGCTCGAGGGAAAAAGTCACGTAAGCTGAAGTTGATCCGTTCTCTTCCAAGGAAAGAGCTGTTAAATCCAGAGGTCTTCTCTGCCTGAGAGTGGACAATGAGACTTATTCAAGTACTTTTATTGTATTTCTGTTTTCGTTGCAAATCATTGCCAAAGCAAGTTCCAGATTTGGGCAAGTTTTAAGTGAATCAATTTTAATTGTTGTGTAAGTGTAAAATACAAAGAAAATAGCAAATAGTTATTAGTCGCTTTGAAATTGAAAGGTAACCCAAAATGGGATGATTTTAATTCTCGCGGGACGTGATGAGAAAGCCTAAGTTAGATTTACTTGCCATTTCCATTTTCTGGAATGAAATTATAATTTAGAGTCAAGTGAATAGTGTTTTGTTATACCTTCCAACTAAATTACGTTTTCCAATTGGAGGAGAACGTTTCACGTCCCATGGGTCAAAACTCACTAACTCCTTAGGCCGAACAAAACTCATTAACTCCCTAGGGAAACAACAACTTGAACTTTCGACTCGCACGTGATCAGGTCGTGCACCTCGAAACGGCCGCAAATTTGTGTGCCAGTCGGCCTGATGTCAAATCAGGCAACGTTTTCTCACTAGAGAAGGCATTCATTATTCAAGAAAAGGGATTTTTAATTGGGCAAAAACATATTAGATTAACAAAGGGGAAAATTTGAACATTTTGTGTCTTCAAGCTTTTAATTTGGCGCCAAAAATAGGTCGCCCGCGTTCGGCCATTCGTCAGGTAGGAAGATAATTGTGTCATTTACAACAACATATGCTGTTCCTCGTCAAATCAAATCTTGAATTCTCGAGTTAAGCATTAGAAGAAGGCAAAGCCGCTTAAGTATTGTCTTCACTTTTGTAGGCTGCGAAGAAAAAGACTGTTATCGTGTCGTTTCGGTAGGACAGCTCGGTTTGACTGCCGCTCATACTGCAATCACAGCCACCGTAGGCGTCAAGCAAATCATTTTTTCGCAGTTTTTTTCTATTTTTCATTCGGGAGGTATAACAAAACACTTAATGACTGGCCCCTCAGGAAACAGTAAATTTTGTTTCCCTTCGACCCTCAACATCGAGGGTCTCGGGGAAACAAAACTCACTGTTTCCGTTGGGCTGGTCATTAAGAGCTTATTGTCAGTCAATTGTGTTATAAGTCAGGTCCTTTGAAAGTGATTGGTCATTATAGCAGTGCAATGCAATGGCAAATCTACTAGGGCTAAGTTATATAGTAATGTCGCTTTTAGTTAAAGATTTAGTTTACTTCTTTTTTGAATTTCTAGCGTCTTAAGTCTAAACACAGGTCTTTATGTTTAAGAAAACATCGAGATGTGTTTTTGAGAATTTCGTTACTATTATTGCTATTAATATTGCAAATATTGTTACAGAATTAGAATTTAATTCAGAATTATAATTTGGTTTATGTCCTGTAGAAACGTCTCGTTGTCATGGAATGCTTAATTACATCCCATAGGAACAGCTTGTTTAGAATCATATTTATTCCGTAACACTCGATTATGTGATTTGTATTCTTTCATTACGTAACCAGTTCTGTTCAATACTTTTGTAATTAGTCCTTAACCAATAGTTTTCTTTTCCTTTCTTTGATTGTAACACCTTGCGTTTGCATATTTAGGGTTTTTTGGGGTGATACGTGTTGAGAGGTTTTTCTGTGTGTAGAAGAAGCAGGTTGAAGTGTAGTTACGAGCGAGGCTAGAAAGTGGCAGGAACACGTCCGGAAGCACATTTTCATTACTGAGAAGCCATCAGTAAACCATTCCTTAATTCACGACAAAGAGCCATTTGCCGGGGAACGTGAGTGCTAAATAGCTGGTCGAAGCAATCGAAGGACAAACGTAAAGTTCTGTCGAAGTCGGCCGTTGTAAACCGGACAGCTGGAGTAAATCGGAGAAGTCAAGTTGAAATATACCGGACTGAGTGAAGACGTAATCGGAAGAGGTAAGTTGAAAGGTGGGAGTAATAAACGGGTGTTTGAATTGGTTCGTTGTGTGTGTCATGTGTTGGTGGAACGTTGTTGGGGTCAAGTTCATTGACAAGGACTTCAGACGTAAGGTGAACTGAACTGAACTACGGAAACGCCTATTTTTTTTTTAAGGAATGTTCTTGTAAATAGATTAAGTGTACTGAAGTATTTAGCTTGTTTATTATATTCTTGTAAATAAATTAAGGTTAATTATTTAGCTTATTGTATTATTGTTAGTTACCCTATTTAAAGTATAATGTTATTTTAGTGTAATTGTTATAATAAATGCTTGTAGACTTAGGTAGTTGTTGCGTGTTTTCTCGGGTTCGTTTATGCTTAGTTTTTTTTTGTTAGAGAGAGCCCACCTTTGTGGCGCGGTTTCGTCACACTCGTACGGAAGTGATTATTTCTTGTCAATTTATCTTTGCTGATACTGTGTGTGATTATTGTAATAAATCTGCCTATGGAGGTTTTTAGATGACAATGGACCATGTATGGTATTGCACTGGTTATTAATTATGTGTCATATTAAAACCGTTTGTATTGTCCCAGACATCACTAACGTTTTATATTTATATGTCGTATTGTTCTCGCGTTTTGGTTCGTTCTTACGCATGATCTATTGGAGGACAGACGTATAGATGAAGTGCTTAAATGTTTTCGTTTCTTTATTTTATAAAACAAATCGATTCCACGTTGCCATGCGTCTGTTCAATAATAGATCACAGATGACGTCAAAGTGTGGTAAGAACATCAGTGACACACTCACCTTATGGTTCGTGTGCCGCTTTTTTGTTGTAGCCTTTACCACATTTTGATGTCATCTGTGATGTATTTTACTGAACAGACGCACAGTAATTTAGAATCTATCTGTTAAATTGATGAAAATGCCGAAGAAGTGAACGACTACTGTAATTCAATGACTGGGGCACTATCCAAGGTGTGCATTCATTGTAATACTATTTTCATGAGGCCTTTGATTTAAAATGATCAGTAACCTTTGAAAGTCAACCAGTGAAAACCTATATCATTGGAAATTCAATCTATCCATCTATAAATCTATCAATCAATCATGCAATCATTCACTATAATCTATATATCACAATGATCTCTATAGTTTGAATTAGAGATGAAAATGTATTTTTATTTGTACCTTTTAAATGTTTGAAATCCAAGCTGGCGGACCCAAGATAGAGGACACTTTGAAATCTGTGACGTCATTTTGAATTTCTGTGACTTCGTGATCGACATGTATTATATTAAAGTAAACATTTTTTTAAACGCTCTACACCCCACAAAAGTTTTATTGCTATTGAGTGAATACTCTTTTGTGGTACATAGGGCGCCACCCTCCCCGTTCCAGTTCCCCGCCCCTCCCCCCTCCCATGCAGGCTCACAAACAAAAAACAAGAAGGAAAACAAGTTTTAGAAAAAGATTCGATTCCTAGAACAGAAATTTAGGTGAGCTAATAAACTGTAGAATCCGAAAAAAAACAATATATTTTGTTATTTTTGTTTTGATAGGCACGCGCAAGCCTAAAAACGCAAAAATGACCGTATTTGCTAAACTGAATTACCAGTCTTTGTGTTACCGCGGACATCAAAACTGACTAGACATTATCAGTAAGGAGATGATGGGCTAACAAAGGGTGTGAGGCTTTTTCGATATTTCTATTGGTTGCTTAGAAAATCTCTTTCAAAGTTGGACAATAGAAAATTTTCTGACTGCTGTTACTCAATGAGGCGTCACAGGAAAAATATTTCGATTTTCGCAAAAGCCTCACACTCTTTGGTGCCTGCCTGCCTGCCTGCCTGCCTGCCTGCCTGCCTGCCAGCCTGCCTTCCTGCCTGCCTGCCTTGCTTGCTTGCTTGCTTGCTTGCTTGCTTGCTTGCTTGCTTGCTTGCTTGCTTGCTTGCTTGCTTACTTACCTACTTACTTACTTACTGAAACGGTTGTTTACGTGGCCATGCCGCCAACCAATGAAACGCAGCTTTGAACTCCCAGGCGGGCTACAGTAACGCTCCCCGGGAATGAATGTGCAATGTTTATATTTACAGTATATCTTTATATCTTACATCGTCTGCCATGAAACATTCAGCATCTAAGCCGAATCAGCAGATAAATGGTAAAGAAGGAAAAGAGAAAAAAGAGGAATGCTAGCGGAATAGCCTTGAACACGCCTACTCGGCGAACCGAGTCGAGTGCGGATATTTACACATTTACGAAAAAAGACTAAACGCGCAATTCATCGGCCTGTCTGTTTTAGTAGAATATGGAAAAACACTCTGTAAAGAAGGGGAAAGGAGCGTTTGGAGAAGCTGCCTTGTCAGATGTCAGCTGATTAAATTCGTCGGCAATTCCGGGGCAGTCAACTTTTGTGCCAGAAGAAGCTAGAGCAGGGCATGGACGAAACATTCGCTTGCGATTCGCGCTTGCGTTTAAATGAAGGAATGTGAAGCGTCTAGTCTATAATTTAAACGAAGAAAACAATCAACAAAAGCCAAGATTTCTCTGCGAGAAATTGCAAGAAGTAAACAAAAAAAGCGAAATTCGACTCCGCGGATGAGATCAGTTGCCGCCAAAATTGTTACTGCTCCACTCAAAGGCTGACACATTTTAATTGGCTTATCACAGTTTGCGGTTCATTGGCTCGTTTTAAGAATTTAGGTTTTTGTGGATAACTCGTTCGCGTTTTAAGTTTTTGAAATAACTTTTTGTGGAAAATTCAGATAAAGTAAAAGTCTCTAATTTGGTGTAAAAAAAAAAAAAAATTTTGGACAAAATAGGCCCTTGAAGGTCTACAGTAACCTTAAGTAATGACCTGTAATGGGTCTGGGGCTCGCGTCTGTTAGATATAAGGGGACGCGTAAAGGTCTCAGTAACAAAAGGAGTGCCGAACGAGGTCCGTAACTGGCTTATTAAACGAACCAAAAAATGACGACATCCTTAAACACAACAACAACAGTTATGTTACGTCAGTTGTCAGCACCAATCAAAGAAAAGCAAGAGACTAAAGTCCCTGGAAGCAACGACGGAG
The DNA here is from genome assembly GCF_042242905.1 of Orbicella faveolata. Lineage (NCBI taxonomy): Eukaryota > Metazoa > Cnidaria > Anthozoa > Scleractinia > Merulinidae > Orbicella > Orbicella faveolata. The sequence goes on from NW_028301541.1 coordinate 14,988,180, forward strand.
CAAATAGAAACCAAACTTTGGAATTGAGCTCAATTAGGGTTTTCAATCAGTTTGGTAGATAATTGGAAGTTGACTATCGTTGGGCAAAGAAAAGAAAGCCGCTCACTACACTTTATTGCCTTGTTTCAATAATGTCTTTGCTTACAAATAAGCTCGAGGTCTTCATTTCAGCTAACAAGTTTAATTACAGCACGCTTGGACGTTCAAGCCCGTTAAAAAAGTAACAACAGAACTTAGGAAGCAATTATTAATGAGTTTTTCTCTCGTCAGAATACGCCATTGGTGCCCATGCCCTCCTCGGGTTAACTCTTCTTGGATAGACTTCTTGAATATTCAGCTTCGGTTTCATCTGAAAAGCAGTATTCCCTCATGGCTTCGCAAATTTTTTCTTCCTTTGAACACATAAACTTCGTTGAAAAGGAGAAAATACATAATTTAGATTAAGTCTTTGCCAACAGGAGTGATGTACAATACAGTTTCAATAATCATTTATCGTTGAGATTAGCGTTAAGTTTATGGAAATCAATAGTTCAAACCCAGGAGGAAGCTATAGCGCGGTTTTCACTGTATCATCGAAAGTAACAAGCCATTTCCGAGATGTCCTTTTTCTCTGCGTCTAAACGAGTCTTGGTGCGAAACCATTCATATGAAAATGCTTTTCATCGATAAGTTCATTTTCATGCAAATCAAACTCATTTTCATAAGAAAAGTTTTGCACGAGGACTCGTTTTGAAACAGAGGCGAAAGGCAACTCAGAAATGACCTATTCGCGCTTGCTTTCGTTTTGTATTGCCACGTTAAGTGGTTGGCTGAAGAAAACTCGCGCCACTCTGTCATCCAATCGAGGTAAAACCAGAACCAATCGCTACTCCCCTGCACACTTATTTTCCCGTGCTTGACGTCGGCTGCAAGTATTTGCTTGAGTTTTTGATTGGTTTACTGAATTATCTGCCTCTTGTGTGATTGGCCAGAGTGATTACTTTGGTTTTTGTTTTACGAAGCTCAATTGAAAAGTGCGCTATTGACAAAGACGTTAATCTTATACGTGGGTTTTTCATATGGGGTTAGGGTCTCCCGTTCCGCCATATTGTATTCAATGACGTCACAAATGCCTCTTTGGCTACATCACGAAAGAGCTCTTCGTCATTTTCATCAAAATAACAAGATCGTATCGGCTTACAAGGAAAACATTAACAAGCTCATAGATCATAGGAGTTAAGGTGACAACAAGAAAGTTACTTCAATTTTAACTAAACAATGTCCTCCAATGTCCTTTAGAACCCAGTGTTTGGGATAATATGTGGAAAAATTAATGTGCCCGCGATATTGGTGCACTTCTATGGTAGCACTGATGTGGCAGTGAAATATAATATTTACAGACTATGCTGTAAATATTATGAATCTTCCTTTCGGAAGGGGGTTGTATTAATATTTACATCTATTATCGTGGGTAAAAAGAGTTTTTAAAGAGTTGAAAGATTTTTGCAGTGTTTAAGAACACATTCAGCAAGAACTTCTTAAATTTTCTCCAAATTAAACCACCGTGGTCCACATAAAAATATGCTAAGCAATTATTGACGTTGATGTCATTAATATGCTAAAAGAACAGTGTTGCAAGATCCACAGTTTCAAATTTCGAATTTTTCGACGTCAAGTGAAAATGATCCATAACATACTAGCAATTACAAGAAGGACATCATGATCACGAAGAATGTGAAAGTAAACGTAATATATTGGCCCTTTTTATAAGAAAATTATCGATTAAAGACTTGTTTATAAGGAATCGCCTTGTCCCTGGCACTGGCGGTACCCTCCTTTTTGATCCAAACCAAATGGGGAATGTTTAAAGCATTTCTTTATGAATCATTATAGCGAGCTGCCCACATACACGAGTGACAAAACACATCGTTTGTTTGGGGGCAAGTTAAGCAGAAGAAGATCACTCTCGCGACAGAAATAGCTATTCCCCAAGTAATATAATGTTCCATTATGACAATGCGGCGTACTCTTGCTACGCTTTTGTACATTATGCTAGCATTTTTTTCGAGCATTTTAGTGAGGCAAAAGCATTAAGCATTATTTGAGCATTTTAGTGGCATTCTTCCCGTAAATTAGTTTTTTTTTTTTTTTTCACGTACAGAAAATACAAAATAAAAATTATTTTATACGAGAAAATCGGGACAGCTTGAAACTGAAAAAAACGAAAAAAAATCAAATGCTATGCTATTACAGCCGAGTGGAGATTAAGGAGAGGTCAGTAGTAGTGAAATCAAATTAAAAGATCACTTAGAGAATTATCTTTTGGTGTATTAAAACTCTTATGTGCGTTGAGTTATATTACGTATACGTTTTTGTAACACCCTGAGCTGTTAAGTGTGTTAAAACGTTAAAATCATGAAAATTTAAAAAATCCTATTTATGAGCATTAACCGAGCATTTTAGTGACTTTTGGGGGGAGGGGAGACCGAGCATTTTAGCTGCAAAAATGGAGCAGTAAGGTGGAGCATTTTAGTGGGGAAATATAAGCATAATATACAAAAGCCTAATACCAACATGGCTACCGTAATGTCATGTAAAAATACTCCATAGCGATAAGACAGTAGTCAGTGATGAAAGCTATTGATTGTGACAGGGAGTGTTTATTTTCACTTTTACACTGGTAATAGAGGGAATGCTGAGGCTTATTATTATCATTATTATCATTATCATTATTACTATTATTTTTTTATTAGTAGTAGTAGTAGTAGTAGTATTATTAGTATCCACAAAAAGCACAAGTTCAGTTTTCCATCAACTTCACTGACTAGTTCTTTTTATTTTTTTAGTTATTTATTTCAATTTAGTGGCCAGTGATTACACAAAAACTAGACGAAATACTATAAAATCCAAAAAAGTCCCATCATGATTGTCAGCAAAAGAGATGTTAATCCCCATGCAAGGCAGACCAGCTGATAAGATAAAAGCATGTTTAACAGCTAAATCAAACATTTCTTGAAGTTAAGTAGTCCCTTACTGACTTTTTAAAACCAGAAATACTTGAAGCCTGACGAACTTAGACTGTTCATAGCCCTCAATTTTCTCGTATCTCTATTCGATCGCTGAACGCGCGAACAGAACAGCCAGAGAATTGGACGCCAGCGAAACACGGAGGACTTTACTGTGTAGGGGCTTCGCCCACACACCCCACGCCCCAACCCCCGCGTGCTTCGCGCTCGCTTCTCTGGCTTTTTCTCTCGCGTGCGTAAAAAGAGAGGCTGTCAACAGTCTAGACAAACTGACAGTGGCAACACATTCCACATGTGAACACAATCCTATTAAATAAGTCCTAGCATAATTCTTCTTCACTCCTACACCTCAAGGGGTATCCCACAAAACGAGAATAAAATTTGATAGAGGTTATGTCTATATTAAAATACCCGTTGATGACTGTATATATAAAAAAATACATCAAACAAAAAACTTCTGTCCCCTAGAGATAACAAGTTTAGTTGTAGTGGTGAAACGATTTCACTCCATCACTCCATCACTCCATCCCTCCTTCGCTCCTTCGCTCCTTCGCTCCTAAGCTCCTAAGCTCCTAAGCTCCTAAGCTCCTAAGCTCCTAAGCTCCTAAGCTCCTAAGCTCCTAAGCTCCTAAGCTCCTAAGCTCCTTCGCTCCGTGGCTCCGTGGCTCCGTCACTCCTTCACTCCTCCAATCCTCCACTCCTTCACTCCTTCACTCCTTCACTTCTTCACTCCTCCACTCCTTCACTCCTCCACTCCTCCACTCCTTCACTTCTTCACTCCTCCACTCCTTCACTCCTCCACTCCTTCACTCCTTCACTTCTTCACTCCTTCACTCCTTCACTCCTTCACTTCTTCACTCCTTCACTCCTTCACTCCTTCACTCCTTCACTCCTTCATTCCTTTACTCCTTCACATAAGGAAACCCAGGGAGGGGGAACTCCCATATGAAAAGGCAAGGGATTCTCGTCGGAAAATTTGAATTTAACTTCCAAGGGACGTTGCTTGAGCTTCATTAGACCCCTAAAAGATACCACTTGAAACGAATAGGTTCTATTACTAGCCACTGTTCAAGAAAGGATCCCGCGCGCACTTGTAGACCTTACTCACGTATTCGAGACATCAGCGGAAATCAAGCCTGAAAACAGAAATTAAATGAGAGTGTTTCTTTTATTATTTCCTCGAGTGCACCCTAAAGACTACTTTGACAGCTAAAAATGGTGACGTTTCGTCATCAACACCCTAAGTGAGACCAGAATCCTTGATTTGTACCCGAGACCACGAGCATCCCCGACCTTTTCATATAGGAGTCCTCCCCGGGTTTCGAACATCAGCCGTCTACGGAGGACATATTTAGGTCCGCACTTAACATTCCCATTAGGAATTGTCTGAAAAAGTAAGACACTTTGTTTTTTCGTGAGTACACAATTCATTTTCAATTTCAACTATGGTTACGCTTTAGGATTTAAAATCTGTTTAGCTTGAATTTGCATATTATCCTCTTCCTTTCAGGTTTGTTAAAAACGACTCCATGTACTTTATTGATATTGCCACCTACTTCTACGACGCTTGTGTTGACATGGTATAAGTTGAGGATCACTTCTTATGCTCTAGATTTCTTTGGTTTTCGGTTATGAAATGGCCAAAGCTAAAGAAGTCTACAAACCAGACTGAAAAAAAGATAGAAAGTTTAATGTTAACATTAAAGATCTCGGGGGGGGGGGGGAGTGACATTTGAGGGGGGGACCGTTCAGGGAAAGGGGAAGAAGGATTAGTAATCCTACAGTCTCAGTAGTTATGGAAAGTTTTTGAGATACTTAAGGGTTGGCCCACATTAGGGGACATATTGCGGGGACGTTAAGCTTGAACAACCCCCTTCGTGTGTACCCACCAAGCCACTGCTGGTAAAATTGGTATCTTAGTTTGCAAATCATTAAGTTACATATAAACCGTTCTTAAGTAAATAACCTGACCACCGACTACAACTCGAAGATTACCTATGGCAAATTACGAGTTAAAAATGGGAAAAATTAGTCCCTCCTAATTTTCAAGTAGACACAAGCTAGATTTCTCAGCAGACTGTCAACAACGACAACAAGAACAATAAGCTTTATTTAAACTCAGTAATAGAATATAGCACACAAGGTGCAAGTTTGACCGAACCAATTTAGAGATAATTTGTTAGATTTAGTGTGTTTTCTGTCATTACCATTTTTTCATGATAGCAATGAGTTAATCGTTGTTGAAAAGATAACAAAGAACATTTCACGATTTGCGTTCATGAAAATCTTCCCGCTCGCCCAAAGGGAAATTCGCTTTGGTTTGCAAAATTTTATAATTCAGGCTCTGCATCAATGCTAAGTTGTGTTTGTAAAGTTCTGTTTGTTTGTTTGTTATTTTTAATTTATTGTCGAATAAACGCAGACCACAGGAAACCCGAACAACATAATCATTTACATTCATGTAAAATAACATGTAAAACTAGTGTATCTAAGAGACAGTAATGCTGCGTCACATTCCGCTGATAGTGTGATTTAAATGAAAGTGTAATACACGGCTTACGCTTCTTCATTTGCTTTATGATATAGAGGTAATGTGGCAAAAAAACAATAAAAGACGCTTTTTCTATGTTTTATATTCTGATAAAACATGGGTTTTTGACCAATCATAGCGCGCGCAGGGTCTTATCTATATTATAAAAATGTGCACGCATGCTAAAGGATGAAAGCCCAATAAGTAATCTGCGCGCGCTCCAAGGAAAACATCAGTGCTTTTCAATATTTTGTGACGTCACCATGAGCACAAAAAGCAAAACATCGCGAAACCCGAAAGAAGGACCAGGGTCTTTCATTACATTCACTTGAAGCAGAGCAGAAGTTTAAAAGATAGAACCTAACTATGTTTTTATATGCATACATAGTTTTTGCAGTTCTACCGTTTCCACGCAGTTCACCCCAGCACGAGGAAATTTCCAAATCGTACGAAGACGAAATGCGGCAACCCACCTGCCTATTATAAAAAGATACCTCCTTCCCGGTACTGAAATACATAGAGACGACTGGCAGGCACATGCAAGACTGCGCATTGTCTCTGCTCATCGTGTCGTGGTACACGCCCGTCACATTTCGTAGACCCAAGAACAGGTGTTCATACTCAAGAGGTTGAATCCTATTGGAGTCAACCTAAACTTGGTCAAAAGCGAAAGAAAGGACTTAGAGGGGAGGTCTTACAATCATACATCGACGAGAGAATGTGGCGTCAGAGAAGAGGAGGAAGTCATCGGTGCTTCATGCGATATTTTCTTGCAATTTTCCCTCCACGTTTTCCTACCGATAACCCAGTGCTCTGATAAATTATAGTTATTATTTCCTTCTTAGGTTTGACCTCACGAAAGTAGTTTCTTTCTTACTCTACTCTTTCTATCTAACTTGATTGAACATTATTGAGGCCCTGTTAGGGGTTTTAGGGATAAGGGATAACTGAGTAAATAATTATAGGGATACGGGATGACTGAGCTAGTTTTAGGGATAACAAAAAATTGCTTTGATTTCTCGATTGACACTTGTTTGGTCGCTTTTGCCAAGGATCTGCATCACCGGCGACCGGTGACTAACAGTAACGGGTCATTTATCAGTCAAAATTCAAGCAAGATGGGTCAAATGTAGATTTCCTCCCAGGCTCTTTTGTTCGGTCAACCACTGACCTCATGGCGCACGTGTAACACGGGCATCACGTGATCACTCATCACTGAGAGCCCAAAGGGGGGGACCGCTAAATGTTAGTTTTTAGCCGAAAATCCTCCCAACCCCCCCACCCAGACGATAAATAATGACCTGTCCCTTATCTTTTAAGAAACGGATCACTTAACACTTTAAACTTGTCACCTAAATTCCCAAGATAAGTAATTTTGGGGATCACAATCTCGGTACTTGTCAGGTTAAGGGATAACAGCCCCTGGAATTTTAGGGATAAGGGATGACTAAACCTCCCGCCTCCCTAACAGGGCCTCGTTAATTAGAAGCTTGACGATGTACAACGTAGAAGTTCATACATTGGGATCACCCAATGGGATCGGGGAGTCAATTTCGTATTTGCATTTGATGTTCGGAGAAGCTGAAGTTTGGAACTTTTTAGTCATGCAAGTTCTGCTTCAATGTGTATGCCCGTTGCCTTTCAATTGGTGACTTTAAGGGACCGTTCATTTATTTTTCATTACCCTCTGCTTTTATTGTCAGTCGTAGCCCCATTACTTGTCTAGACTTGTTTGTAAGAGAGATATCACTCCAACATACAGAGAACAGTACACTGCCTGACACTGTCCAGTAGCAGAACAGTATTTGTCTAATAGGTGACAAAAACTCTGACCGGTTTGTTTCCACAACTATTTGATGAAACCTTTGCCACCCCCCAATAAAAATACTTCATAACATGGCATGACACTGAGTTTTTTATTTCAATTTCTCAATAGCTGTTCCTACTTCCTTAATAAACTTCATAACACTTCATAACACTTAAAATAATTTTAGAAAAATATGCATTTTAATGTATCATTCAATGTGTACCCCTATAATCTGCTAAGTAACAGGATTAAAAATGTTTTGGTTTTTGTTTCAGAAACCTTGTTCACACATTTGAATAGAAAAAAAAACGTACCTAACAAAACAGAAATTCAAAATTTAACTATTCTCTTTGTTTGAAACTTGCAATTACTGATCACATTGATTACGTATCAACTGACATTTTAGATTATTTCACATTATCAATAATAATAAAGCATTTATCAAGTTATTTAATATGGAGCTATAGTCAATATAACACAGAAAATTATAGACTCTAAAAACATACACACAATATCTCCCCCCCCCCCCCCCCTCTCTCTCCAAAGAAAACGTACATATAGGGCATTCCAGGGAATAGGCCCACTAATGAAAAGGGAATTTTCAGAAACTAAAGCCCTGAGGGCTTACTTGAGAAATTTAATGGTAGTCTACTATTAACATTATTTTTAAATAAACCTATCAGATAAACTATAAACAAGACATACAGTCCTCAGCGACTAAAATAATTTCAAGACAATGAAAACTCACACCTAGAAAATATTGATTTCCTTCGGTTTTACAGTTTATATACATTATTTGTTGGATGGACTAATCATGGATCATGTGCAGTGATATTATTATGCTGATATTATTATTAACGCCAAATGTAATAGTAACCTAAGATGTTACTATCACATTTTGTCTGGTAACAGGTATGCTAGAATTATATACAGGAGATGCAATCCTGTTCCTGCAAAACTAAAATCATTCTCACCAGTTTGGCAAACTTAATCAGCTCACAACAAAAAACCTAGTCACCATAGAAAATTGAGATATGTTTCTTTTTTATACTTTACTTTGTTGGGTATCAACTAATCACATATCACAGTGATATGCTAAAATGATAAACACAACATACAATGCAGGTCCTGTGACAAAACTCATATTCACCAGTTCACAACGATGAAAATAACAAGGCGTTTAGGTTGGTTAACAACTTGTTTTTTTTGTTTTGTGACCTAATACAATATCACACTAATTTTGGTTTAATATACTCTTTCAATTAAACCCACCTTTCTATAAATAACTTTAGGTTTCTCAGGTTCAATTTTACTCTGATGGTTTCAATGTTGTTATCCTTTGTTTCAAACACATTATCATGCATCAACTACAACCAATAACAAAGGAAAATAAATAGAAAGTAGAACCACCACATATACCATGAACTGCTGCTTATAAGCACCAGACTTTACAACTGCAGATGGACAGTCGTATAAACGGAGGGGCTTATATCCGGGTGAGGGAGGGGGAGGGGCTTTCAAGAGAAATGAACACCATTTTGTAATTATGGTATTTAAATAGGTTGCATTCATTTCATTTTAATCCCAAGGGGGCTTATATCTGGGAAGCCTTAAAATCGGAAGTACAGAGACCTATAAATAGGGGGCTTGAAGCAGCAGTGTATGGTATATCTGACTGGAATGAGAAAATCAGTTACAGAACCAAATATAAATAAGGCAAAAGTGAAAAAAAATACATTTGTAAAAGTTCACTCATTGACCATCTCCAGGGCAAATCCTGTTCTCGGATGGCTCATCAACCTGGCTGTTTCCCTTATTTTTTCTTTTTTTCTTTTTCTTCTTCTTCTTCTTCTTTTTTTTTTCTTCGGGTTTAAGTTTGTCTCGTCTGTAAGAAAGAATTGATACTCAGTTAATCATATATACTTCATAACATTTCTTGTATCCTTTCCTATTTTCGGCAGCTGCGCACAAGCAGATTACTTGAGTATGATATTTTTGGGTGCATACAGTTTGATAGATAAAAATACAATTATTGCACTTTAAAACAACACTCTGAGATAAACATTAAATGATTTAATATGCCATAAATACTTAAAACCCTGGTTAACCTTTTAAAGAGTTTGATCTAAAAGTTAATTTTTCTTCAAAATTGTTTTTTTCGATTTACTGAATCAAACTGAATAGCATACCTTTAGGGTCTTCAAGAGTGTCTTCCAACAGCTCTCCATCCACTGCCACACCTGGCCCAAACTGAACCTTAAGACATGAAATCCGTAGTGGAAGTATGACAGTAGAAAAAAAGCTAACTGTCATACTCCCACTAAATATATGTGTCAGCTGGACTGCTGGTTCATGCATTTAATGTTTTATGTTTATTTATTCATTCGTTTTGGTCTGGCCAGTCCAGTTCAATCTGATCCAGTCTAGCCAGACCAGTTTGATCTAGTCCAACCCTTCTAGTCTGGTCAAGTACAAATTAAAACTAAGCTAATTCAAATTAAGCTAATTCCAGTCCAGTCTAGTGCAGCCAGTCCAGTCCGGTCCAGTCCAGCCAGACCAAACCAGTCCAGTCCAGCCAGTCCAGCCAGTCCAGCCAGTCCAGTCCAGTCCAGTCCAGCCAGTCCAGTCCAGTCCAGCCAGTCCAGTCCAGTCCGGACAAAGTACATCCAGTCTAGTCCAGTCCCGACAAAGTCCCGCCAGTCCATTCCAATCATGCCGCCAAACATCTCACTTTTGGAATAAACTTACTGAATGGCTGAAAAACTTAAATTTACTTCCTAGAGATTATGCTTTGACAAATATTACTGCTTTGGGTCTGAGGCCAGATATCTCTCAATTTGCGCTTCTTATAAATTACTGCTTTCTCTTAGCACAATATCACATATGGCTCGCTAAAACAAAAAATGATCATCCAAATCTTACGCTTTTCATATGCACACTAAAATTACAATATGAGATAGAAACAAAAAGTGGAGACACGAAGAAATGGAAACCTCTTACAGGATATATGAGGATTTAATTAATATTTTAGGTTATATTTTCTGTAGGGTTATCTATCTCCTACCCATTAATCTATTTCTAATCTCCTGTCAGATGCATAACTCATTTTACTTTTAATGTACCACATGCCTTTGGTCTGTTTTTTTGTGTCTGTACTACAAACCTCAAGCTGTAATGATAACTAGCTATTTTTCTTCTCAGTTTTTTTTTTTCTTTGCCCCTTGTCATCACTGTATTTCTTAATTGTGTAAGTCGTGTAACTGTATTTGTTAGTAATGTAAGTCGTTTAGTTATTGTAATTTAAATAGTGTAAATAATTAGAGCAATATAATGTAAATAGAGTTAGTGTTGTAAGTAAGCATTGGTTTCCCTTGTGTTATTGCAAATAAATAAATTAAAAAAAAAAAAAAAGTCCATTCCCATCCAGTCCAGCCAGTCAGTCTAGTCTGATCCGATCTAATCAAGTGAGTCTAGTCAATTTAAGCTAAGTCTAGCCTGATCCAGTCCAGTCCAGCCAGTCTAGTCCAATCCAATTTAGGCAGTCCGGTCCGATCCAGCCCAGCTGTACATACCTCTTCTTTACTCTCATGATCTGAAGATTCTTCATCGTCATGCTTCTGGAAAATATTTGAAATTAACTGTTAGCCTTTTGCTTCCCCAACTGGACACAAGTGTATATTGCCAGAGAACTCCAGCTCCTTAACATATACCGCAATTAGACTTTTAGCTCCTTCAAATACCGTATTTAAAATCCCATGTTAAAGCCAACCCCTGGTTATAAGCCTGACACATATAAGCCCTTCTATTTGCTAAGAAAAATATTATCCCAGACATAAGCACCCACCCCCTCTCCCCGATATAGCCCATCTAATGTATAAGTGCATTCGTTTTCCATTTCTCTACAAACATCAAAATTTTAGTTAAAAGTTATAGGCTAATAGCTAAGGATAAAAGGCTATTAATAGGGCAGTACGGTAATATGGTAATAGATCTAAATAAAATGGCATTTTAGCTTTAAATTGTTTGGCAGATACGTCTTATCTCATCATTCTGAAAAATTTAATTTAGTACAATTATACATGCCCCCACTAAGCCCCCCCTCCCACCCCTAAGGGAGTTAGCCCCCAAGGCTTTACCGTGGGATTTTATAGTATACTGATTCACAAGAAAGGAGTCAACTTATTCATACTTGATTTGAAGATGCCTCTTCTGGTCTAATGTTGGGGTTGAATCTATTAAAACAAAGTGAAATACAGATGGAGTCAACACTTAATGCAACACTTGTGCTCCAAAATCATAAAGTAAATAAACTTGACTTGCAGGAAAACTATCCTAGGTAGTTTTATTGATTTACACCTGGCCACCTTCACCATAATCCCATTCCTTTTCCATCATCTTCATTATGAAATCTCTTATTAACCAAAAAACTCGTAACTGTACTGGGAGAATGTTTATAGGGCCATTACATTCTCACAGTATAGTTGCACTTGGTTAATGAGATGTATATGTATTACTTCCTGTATAGATCTACAAAGCAATCTTCATTAAAAACAATACCTATTACTGGTATTGTTTTTAATGACAAGTACATACAGAATATGTTAGAAAAATCTATATAAAGAGCTGAAAAAAGTATTTATAAATAAAATATGTTCCCTTTAGTGACCAATGACGCACATTACTTGTTTCAATGTCGTTTGATTATGTTACCTTCCATTCCTCAGGCCACTGATTACTTCCAGTGCAGCCTCTACTGCCTCTCTTACTCTTCCCTCTACCATGCTTGATTCTTAAAGCAATCAAATTTGCACTACTGAAGAGCTTCTGACAATAATATACTGTCTTTAACACTGAAATGTGGCCGCAAAATAGAGGGAGCAAATGCACTTTGTTATAGGCATCGATTTCAGCTAAGACTAGCAAATTATGTTCCTTTGGGGGCTAATTGTGGATACATCGTTGGGGTTCTCGACCCTTACTTCAGGGGGTGGGGTTGGTTTGAATTTTTGTCCATAGTGTCAAGTCACTCTGACAGGTGCTGAGTGGAGAAAATGAACTATACTTCTAACAGTACTCATTCTTGCCTTTAAAGTGCATGGAATTTCCCAAAGCTGAGTGGCTTTATTGTCTTGGCAGAACCCTGCATCATTGCCGTGAGGGAGGGGGGGGGGGGGTGATATGTTCAGAGTGGCACATGGCCCACGGGGAAGAGGAGGGGTGTCTGGGGAGTTAAGGTGGCAAATTTAATACAGAAGCCATTTCTTCCCACTTTAACAAAATAATTTGATTTAAATATTGACATCTGTGAATTTTGGTCCCTTGAGAGCTTCTTTTAAATTTGCTGCAGTTAATTATCATACCATGAAACTGAGTACCATCTCTGAATTGTCAGCTTATATTTGTGTATTGCAAAGCAGAAAAATGTTTACAGATATAATATATCATCCAACCAGCCAAATGAAATAGTGCCATAAAGTCTGTCGTAAACTACTGAATTTGAACAAAAACAATAATTAAGTAACTTCATACCATCAAAGATCTCGACACACTGTGGTACATGGCTGCCTGGTGCTAGGATCAGTAGGCTGAAGGCATTTTAAGACCATCTTTTGTTGTAACTGTGAGAAGAGGCAAACTTATAATTACAGTTATGGAAATAATAAAAATATTATATTTTTTCTTCATTGAAGAAGTGAGTTGAAAAGCCAAGGGTCTTGCAACTCACAGATTATGCACTTAATTATTAATAATCCACTTGAAGGTTAGATGTGGATTTCATTTTGGCCTAATACAACTGAATATTGTAGACTAAGAGGTGCAATGAACTACCTTTAGAGTCTTCACAAGTCACCACTATCAAATGTAGTTCAATTTTCCCCCCTTTTCAGTGACAATTATTTGTTGCTGTTAGAGGGTCTTTTTGTTTTATCTGTTTAGTGCAAAATCAAAAAACACAAGCAGAGATTAGTGAGTGGTGGTTATGAACCACTACCCACAAATTTTGTGCTAAGTTCACCATTAAATAGACTGAAAAAAGAATGTTCATAATCAACCACCATTTCCTGGATGTATTTTACTATGGGATCATGGGCATGATTTGATAGACAATAAATAGAAACCATTGATGTTATGACACTTTAATGGGACCTTCTACAGTAGGTGCATGTACGAGGATAAATGGAATACTGACAATAATATAATTATCAAGTGATAATACCTTTCTTTCCCTCTTTTGAGTGGCTGTCAGCCAACCAAAAGTAACAGTTTTCCAACTGGTTACTGATGTTATTTAAAATCCTAAAGAAAGAAAAAAGACGGTTATTTGATTAATGATAATTTATGATATATACATTTTTGTAATGACAATAATTATTATTGACATTAATCAGCTGGTGGCTTGTTAAGCATCTTGACATCTTGCCTTGCTGTTTCAGTTCAAAGGAAAATGTGCATAAGCATGAGAGCAATTCTAGTATTAAATTTTTTTAGTTTGGCAGTAATTTTTGCATTTAATCTAAACAAGTTGGAACATAAATTACCACATCTCACCACAGATTATTGAGACATGCATACAATGGACCTGTCTACAGAATTAATGTATATATATTGATAGCGTATGTCAATCTTGTGTTCGAAAACATTCAAATTTGCTATTAATTTTGATTTTCTACATCTTCCATCAAACAGAAATAATAATTAAACATTTAACTGGATTGGAAAATTTTAAACCAAGGACAGTAGTTAATCTTACATTGTAAGATATAATGACAGAAAAACATGTACTCACTTCAAAAGTTTACCTATGTTGGACGCTTGCAAATGTGTTGACAAAACAGTCAATACACAAACAGCCAAGTCTTGTTTTGATTGTTTCATCAACTACAACAGAAAGCAGAAAACAAAACTGAATAAGCTGAACATGCAATTATTCAACAATCTTCTGAACCCCTCGGTCTAAGGATCAATTAAAATTTTATGAAAATTTCTCATCCCCTTGAGCATTTCCAAAACTTATCAGGAAGAGGGTCTTCTTAATTAATTTAATACAACTGGGAGGGGTGTACAGTAGGTGCGAAATTCAAGAGCAATGTTTTGAAAACTGAATGGTAATATGCAGATGTTGGATGGATCTACAGTCTAATAAAGCACTTAATCATCATTGTAGCATCACTTGTTAAACAGTGATAGTATTCATCCTTCTAAGTGTAGCTAATAAAAAAGTGCTCCAAACTGTTGTCAGCTTCCTTAAAAACAGCACAGACTAGAATATACATGAACTGTTTGCGATATAAAATTACCCATGTGTACAGCCACAACATTTAAAGATCTGAACATTATGTTTCCCTGAAAGCCTTACGTCAATCCATTCTGTTCACAGCCACATGGCAATCTTAAAACATTATAATTTTTTACCATAATTAAGTTATGCTTGATCTCAATTTCAGAATATTGATGTGGGAATTTTGTCTGTTAAATGTGAGGCTGGGAAAAAAGGAAATGTAAATTATGGTTGCATTTCAAAATGCTTTTTAAGTTAGCATCAGCAACAGGGAGAGTTTTAATATAGGTGCTTGCAGTGACAAGTAAAGCTTGTTTGTTGTGAGTACTTCAAAGAACGGAGTAACTCAGGTGACATATAGTTAATAAGCAACCAATTTAACTGTTATCAAAAATCAGTCCCCAGAATGTATTGCAAACCGTGGACAATTAATTCGAAGGAAAGTTTAGAAATCCACTACACTTACCTCGTCGAAAGTGTGCGTCAAAAAAGGTGGCAATGTGTTGCTGGCTGTCATTTTCAACATCAACATTGCCAGTGATGCCACCTCCTCAGTGCGACCTTCGTATTTTCCGGTAACTAGGAAGATTAATAAATACTTGCACCTTAAAGTTAATTTTTTGAGCATTCACTTTCTTGATTATCAGATCTACACAAATGGACATTAACTGTCACCTCAAAACCTTCTAGGTTACAATATGGTATTTCTTCATTTTAGCAAGGTACAATCAGCCCATAGGAAAGAAATAATTTCAATTTCAAAATGTTTCACTGCAGTCAGGTAACTAAACCAATTTCATAAAATGCATCAGTAAGTTGTACAAATTATTCTGTAAAAATTAAGTTAAAACTGTAAAGCTGTCCACTGTTTATAATCTTTGTACCTCTGCCCCAAGGGATAGGAGGGGTGGGGCAAAAGTATGCATTCCCTAATTATTTCTCAAGTCAATTGGATCATTGGAAAGCTCTCTCCACCCCCCCCCCCCCCCCCTGCCCTCATTCATTCATGGAAACCAACTAATTAATATCAAACTCACATTACCAGGCAGAATGACAGAATATGCACAGTGTAATTTAAGAGCTCAGCTAACATTAGTGTGTTGCAGCTTACCCTTTTTGTCCATTCCAAAAAAGGATAGATTTTCGAACAAAGTACCCACACCTGAAAACACACACATGTACACAAATGTTCAAATCAATCAGCTGCATGATAGAAATTACCATAAAAATAAATTATCACCTTTTCTGCAATGTTGACCAGTTATATCTACTTATTTTTTCATTTAATGGATTTATAATTAATAATTTAAACTTACTGTTATTCTAACCTGCTGGAGGTTCTTCATCAAGGCAAAATATTCCTGATCTTTCATCTGAAAATATTAAATATTAGTTACCAACCAAACTATTATTGGTAGTGTGGTTTATATTTAACTACAAAGAAGAGAAATCACACCTGCAACAATGTGAAGCAAAAATCACGACTTTTAAATTGGAATCAAAGTTTGTCTGTTGCGCTCTTCCTTCTTGAAAAATAATAGTGAGCAATAATAAGGACATTGAGGATTAAGTCTGATATTAAGGTTTTCCATTTCAATTACATGAATGACAACATTACCTTGCCTAACACCACTTGGCCCTGCTGAATTGTCATCCTCATCGTCAGTTGTAACTGTAATATGATCTGGAATATGTATGTATGTAATGAATTGAAATAAATTTTTAAAAAGCAGTTCTCTTTTCAGTAGCATTGCAACTTGTCTCCAGTTCTATTAGGTACATAGTTTAGGTCTTTCATCATTTCTAGCATATTAATTGTATAAGTATTAATAGTATTTTGTTATATTTATGTTCTCGAAGATATTAGCTAATTTAAGCTACCTAAAATGTGAGAGGCATTATCATGTATGCATGCATGTATGTATGACCGTATGCATGTATGTGTGTATGTAAATATTGCAGTGAGTTTCAGTTGTTAATTTCTGTGACCAGGTTTAGTTTAATTGTCCCCCTAGTATAAATAGGGTACAATACTAAAGTCAAACAGTAATAATCACTAACACTTTCTAATTATATGTACTGACAAGTGCATCATTCGTTAAATGGAGGTTGTGTGCCTGAGACATCCATGCAGCTCCTAGATAGAGACCGCCACTTTGCTGGCAAATCCTGGAAACCGGGCCATGAGACCATGGAAGGGGAGACAGGCACCCATCACAATGAACTGTCTAAAAGTGGAAAGAGGGAGGGGGGGAGGGGAGGGGAATGGTTGAATACATGCTCCCATGCAAAACAACACTCTCTGCAAACGCTAAAGCTGTGAAGGCTGCTAACACGTCTCAGTACAGGAGCACATGGAATCCTGGTGCATGGACATATCAAAAACACTGCTGTCTACCACAGGCAAGCACATGCACTCATTGTTGTTAACTCTGTTAAATTGCATTGTCCATTTACACCAAGAAACAAGTTAGATTGTTAAACCTAGACTGACACCTACAGTGAAGACTAGAAGTATCTTACCCCTTTAAAAGTATAATGTTCAGTTCCAGAATATATCCATACTCCCCGCACAGAAGGGATTGGAATTCCCTGGGGGGTGTATGAAACTCAATCAAAATTTCCATAGGGGTGGAGGGGACTTACGAAAATTCCCTTCCATGAGGGAGGTATGGATATTTTCTGGAACTGCACAATTTAGGTTAAATAACTCATCACCTAATTTAGATGAAACAATACAGCGTACATGGTAGGAGTCTAACCTTTGTCATTTGCCCGCTTTGCCATGCTCGTCAGGAATCTCTGGGTTGATTCTTATAATAATAAACAGTCAAGTAATTCAGATGATGTCAAATCCATTCTTATTCAGGGCCCCTTATATCACACATTCATTAAGATATTCTGCATTAAGTCATAAATTTGAAATAGACGCTGTAATTGAAAGAATGGCCACCGTGGTTTTTATATCTTATTCATTTGTGCTGGTACAAAATGAAAAAGTAGGACAAGAGGAATGGCTGTTCATGGTTGTCATGGACATCCCTTTTCAAAATTCCCAGACTTTTTTCTGATAAAAATAAAAGTCTCCTTACCAAATAAATGAAGACTAATTCATTAAGAGTGTAAATTTTCAACTGATTTACCTTCTTTATTAAAGAAAGATATTATGAAATCACTGCTGTGACCCCATATGTTTCTTGCAGCCTTCAATGGTTTGAAATCAGTCATTAATTAAATTGTTTTAATTTTTCCTGATATTTTAATTTTTGCAAATAAAATATCTGAGTTTTTTCTGATCTTGACGGAATTTTTTCCCCTGAACATTTTTGGCCTGTTGCAACCCTCTAGTAATATACTACATGTACATGTAAAGATGACACTTTCTTCCAAACTAATGTAAATTACACAAATGTGTAACAGTATGACTGCACAAAGTAATCAACCCTTTTAACTTACTTCCATCCTTGGGAGGTGGCATGATGGTCAAATCAACCATACATGATTGAGAAGTATTTGTGGCAGTTGCTGTGATAATCAACAATAATATCAAAGCTCAATGTACTGATTTGTGGTTATTATCTTTTGGTACTGATATGGCTAGGCTAAGTTGCTTATAAAAAGGGAACCATGGTGCTCACAAATTTCTCTTTATAACATTAGATGTCATTTATTATTGCAGAAAAATCCAGAACCCATTGTACACAGAGGCTTACTAAGCGTTTGTTTTTTATCACCCTCCACCAGGCAATTCAAACTACATGTACCCTGTTTGTAAAACTAAACAAAGAACTAGGTTGACATGTAAGTCTGTTTCTAGAAATCACTATAATTCTTTACTCTGGACGCAGGCTGTCAGACTAGCCTTTGAGTGAAGAGGCCTATTTAGTTGATGACTAAAACTGGCAAATCGGTCATTATTACTTAGAAGCAAGGCCATTTGAAACCTTGCAGAAAGTATGATTTGTTTACAAACCGCTGTGCTCTAACCCATCGACTACTGGAGCTTTTTGCCAAACACAAATTATTTTTCAGGACATTTCGGAGATTTTCAGCCTGGATGAGCCAAATTAGCTTCAATCTACTCGAAAAAAGATTTGCAACATGACAGCATGTCTTTCTTTCCACTAACATCTTGTTTTACGACATTTTCGCTAGGTCCACATACTAAGTACTGTTAATATTGGTTTTTGTTTCATGACACTAGGATTGGACTCACCCAATAACAGAGTACTAATCCTGCTCCCAAAATCTAATAACCCTCCACATCACTCCACACACTTACGCGGGTAAGAATCAAGAACAAAAAAGATCTTTGTGGCAGAATGAGCAGTTGAAAATTCATTTACTAACTCATCTCCAGACATCAGCCCGCTGTGTACATCGGCCACTGCATGACCTTTATTATATGATTTAATAAAGGTGAGTCTGCAAATGAATAAAAGGAAGTCATATCAATTTTTAAAATATTCTTATTTACAACAAATGGAAAATATCTGTGTATGTGGATTTCAAAGTTGGGTTATAAATTGCTGACAACACTAAAAAATGGAAAAGATCATGGCTTTTAAGGTGCCTCCACACAGTTTCGAGCACTTTCCAAGACATAGATTTTGGTGGGTCGTTATTACCACTCTTTAACAGTCACTGCTAAAGTATGGTATCAAAAATTGCCTAACCTTCGATGAACACATTGTTATCATTTTCGTGACACAACAGGTTGCCATAACAACAGTTAGACCTGCTAACAAAGCCCTTAATTTTGGATTTAAATACGGATCTTAACATCTTATGTCAAGTAAGTGATAGGGCGGTTTTTTGATACTATTATTGGAGCATCAACTAATAGAGTGGTGATTTTAACAACCAAACAATATCATCAGTTTGGAAAGTGCTGCGAAATGTGTTAACCCATCGGATATTTCCTGCCCGCTGCCATTTTCAATTTTATGTAGTCAGAGCCTGGCTGTTCGTATTGTTATTCATTCAAGATGGTGCTTTTTGTGAAACAACTGGGCAACACACTGAAAATCAATTTCAAACAAATTAATGATAAAGAGGTACGTAAGAAAATTTATTGTTTTAGCAAAGTTGGGGCTAATAGAGAAACAAAAATTAATGACATGCAAATCAAAAACGAAGCAATGCGTTGAATTGATTGATGATTAAATAAGCATAATGTAAATATTTTCCAGTTCCATTTCCTTGTGGGGGCAAGAAGTGATAACTCGGCCAAAAGTGGCTTCATTAATTCATTAATAGATCATATTTTGCCCCCACAAGGGACTGGAGCCAGCATTAGCAAAAGGGTGTATTCATGAAAATCAATTGTTATAAAGGTGTGATTGTAAAATTCAGTCGAACGAAATCAATTATACAACTGGCATGTGCTTTATGGACCTACAAATGGTAAAATATAACATAACATAGGTCGAGACAAATAAATAAAGTTATTTTAAAACATAAGCTAGTTTCGCATTACTTTCATCAAATTTATAACGCAAGACAAACATATCATGCAGCCCGGCCTCTTTTTGCAACCTGAGTAAAAATTAAAAGAAAAGAAAAATTCTGGTGAATACTATTAAAGAAAATGGAAATTAATAGAACAACAAGGTTTTTCACTGTTTTTTGGGGGGGAGGGAGCCGAGGGGGGTGGGGGAGATGCAGTCAGAGACCACCTAACCGGACCGCTACGTGGAAGGGTTTGGAGGGGGGTGGGGGGGGGGGGGGTCATTCAAAAACCACACAGCGGGACTAAGCTAGGGCCATGAACTCAGATCGCCGGGACACGGTCCAAAACCGAGCTCGGTTTAATTTAAAAAAAAAAAAAAAAAACCGTGTACGGTCCAGATAATTAACCGAGTGGGTCATGAATGCATACACAACCGAGCTCGGTTTAATGTAAAATCAAAACCAAATACGGTTTCTGTGTTCTCTAGGGTCGGTGGTTATCACCGTGGACGTTATCTGGAAACCAAACACGGTTATGAAACAACACCAAACCGAGGTCGGATCAAGGCAACCCCTGTACCGTTTATAAAACAAGGAAGGTTTGTGAATCCCAAGCTCGGTTAATACCGTGGACGTTACGTGGACACCAACCGAGGACAGTTTACCGACCATACATTTTTTCCGAGGACAGTTTTTCATAACCGAGGTCGGTTGCCCAGAAACAAAAACTGATATGTCGGTCGACATATCGGCCGATATATCGGTCGAGTGTTGGTTGATATATCGCACGACACTCAACCGATATGTCAGGCGATTGTCGACTGAGAGTGGTTGTCTGATAGTCGGCCGACATGTTGATCCATAGGCTACCGACATTCCGCCGATACTTCACTGACTTTCCCATGTCTTAGCGGGAGGGTAGGGTTTTTTGGTACAAAAAAAAAAAAAGAAAAAAAAGATTGGTCCCGCCAGACCCATGATACACCAAATTACTCACATAACTTATCATTGTTATAATCTTATCAATAAGTAGCACAAAAAGCTAACGTCCTGGCTTGACACGATTGACATACGGCCGATATAACATGCATAGAAGACAGGAAGGGAATTACTACAATAAGATAAAGATAAGATACATACAAGAGAGTACCACCACCGGGAAAAAAATATAACATACATGTAGCAAAAAAGGACAATTATCACATCTTCTTGAATATACCCAACCAAGAAGTACAAGGTAGAGTACATGTGGAAAACAAGCATAGCCTTAGTAGAATGATTTAACAACAAGTACGACAGGGCAAGGCTGAAACCCAGCCCCGTTCCATACCAGAAAAATCATAGGGACTACGCCAGTGAAGGTCAGATACCACGACAGCTCTGGCGGTGTAAAAAAGTTGCTTAAACGTGAATTCGCGTTTTTTGATTTTTTTTTTTTAATCTTGATTGTTTTGTCAAATGCTTGCATAACTCTCCTAAATTTTAAGTTGTGCAGTAACCCCTCCCCCATGCAAGGAAATGTAAAAATCAAAAAACAGCAAAAGCATTAGTGCGATGCATGGGCAAATTCAAGACTTGCATGTCTTTCATCTTCCTTATCCTCTTTCCTGTCAACTGTATTTTGTGTATTTGGCAGTATTTCACTTGGGGGTCTTGCTTGACAACGGCTGAATGATCCAAACACAAGGCCCTCAGAAATATTTAAGGTTGACCAAAAAAGGGTGAAATGCGCATAACTTCTACATCTGACACTGACAGTCTAAGCTTTTCACTTATATCATACGACAGTCAACCGATATACCACCAACAGATATTCCAAGAAACGAAAGTCAATGGTCAACGTATTGGCCGAGTGTCGGCCGCTATATCGACCGAGACACATGTATCTGCCCATAGTCGGACAATATGTCAACTGACACCCAGCCAATACATCAGTCGATATGTCGACCAGCATATCTCGCTCAATATATCGGCCGAGTGTCGATCAATGTGTCAACCGATACATCGGTCGAGCACTGGTTGATATGTCGACCGATGTATCGGTCGAGTGTCCGTCGATATGTCAACCGATATATCGGTCGAGGGCAGTGCACAAATTACACATGATCCAGTTAGTTTAGTTTTGCTCTAAAGGTATTCAGTCTGTCACTGTCCAGTGCTAAAGACTCAAAACCTCTTTTGCCAGTTTTCACATGACGTCACTAAAATTCAAATTACAAAACTATTGATCCTCCTGATATTTTACTTTCAAGAGGTATAAGAGCGGCGGAAAACTAGTATTCATGTAATTTTTTGTTCCGAATGGGTTCTTGGCTTTGCTGTAGACTACGTTTGAATTTCTAAGCTTTTGCGTGACGCGGCATTTACATGACGGCCGAGAGAGCTGTCATGTTGGTTTAAAAAGTGACTTATTTCGGGGAATTTGGCTATCTGAACAGTTTTTGTATTAGAAAAAATATTATTTTAATGTTTTTGAGTTCCTTGAGGGATAAATTCACACTTTTGTAGCAAAACTCAGTGAAAGATGTTTCTGTTGGTTTCCGGCCGCCATGTTGGTGCCCATCCGGATGGGCACCAGCATGGCGTCTCCATACAAATCTCTATAAATTTGGTTAAAAAAATTTCTCTGCATATCTTGCATAAGAAAAAATGCTGTGACCTGAATCTTGGCGAGAGTCTTTGCATATTTACCTTGAATGGTGTGACACTGAAAACCAACAATGCTGCTTTCCCAGTAGGGGCAGTCTTGACAACTTTCACATCATCTGGAGTTTCCTTTCCCCCAGCGATACTATTTAGAAATCTGATCAGAACTTCATACAATGCATTTGTAACAGTACTTTTGCCAACTCCAGCACCTCCACTTAAGAATCATCTTTTGTTTTAATTGAATGTAAGTCATAATAAAAAAAAACTGTCTTTGATTTTCATTCAAAAAGCGCTCGACCCTGTACCAGAGCTACTTTCCGAACGAAATAATCCCCCTCCTATAAAAGGCGTAGTAAAAAATACGACACAACAAGGAGGCTTACCTTAACTTCATGATGATACAGCATTCATTCCCCGTTGCATTGTTTCCTCCTCCGGGTGACATTTTAAAAGACTTTAAAACGATTCGTCCTTGGTCGTGACATCATCGCTTTTCAGCATGATAGCTTTAAGGATTTCGAAGCAAGCATCGTGGCTTTGAGGATTTCAGTGTCCATTCTTGAAGCTAGTGTTCCTTAGCTTGATAATTTTCCATTTTACCACTCCACGAAGGTCTCGTTAAAAGTGAACGAATGCCGCGTTACGCTATGCTGCCGCACAAAAATGGCATTATTAAGTCCTCTTAGTCTTTCCATGTCCATTCGTCGCAGCTACTGCTGCTTAGGTTAACAACCGTTTCCATTTTAAAACTCCACAGACTGAACCATCTTCGTGCCTCGTTAACCGCCATGTATAGTCTCCTGGTTTTCGCACAAAATTTCGCCTTTCTAGTGCCCTCTAAAATCTGCCAAACCTACAGGACAAACCATACTTAGCCGGGGAGGGATAGGAGGAAACTAAAATTAATCTGAATGGTGATGCTTGATGTTACGTCATCCATGAGCAGTGACGAGGACTCTGAGAGAGAGGACCCTGGGAACGAGGTTGTTTTGCTCAGTCCCGCAACTCCTCTGTGCATCATTTGTTTTTTTTATCCTGTTTCTTTCTCTTCACTTCTCCTTACTCCACACACAGGTTGTACCTTCAGTTACTTCTAATTACGTTTAAGTATCCGTTTGTTTGTTTATGTTCCGATTTTCTAGCCACAATTTAAGAAATCGCAGTCAAACGGCATCGCTTCTGCATGCATTGCGTGCCGTTTATTCTTTATACTGTTAGTGGTTGACCTTTTAGGTTATCCAGACATCTCGTGACCACAAATTATTCAAGTTGAAGCCAGTAATTTGAATAACGCTGTATTTGATTATTTTTACTTTCAGTTTCAATTGATTTCCAATTTCCGCTCAGAGCATATTGACTAGAATCAACAAACGAAACGAAAGGACATCAAGAGACCCAAATCTCCTAAGATTAACACAAACCAATTGTAAGTACGTACAAATTAATACAATGTTTAACGGCGTTGGCAAATTTTAATAAATTGTTGGTAGAACACCGCGGATTTAACCAATGCGATAGCGATGAAGAACGTGTTAGACGGAACAAACCCAATGGATATAACTTGATATAATCCTTACCGTGCACATTTTTTACTTTCAATTCCAGCTGATTTGAGATTTGCGTTTGAAACAAAACGAGGGAACTTCAAATACTCTAATGAGTCCTGAGATGTAACACGACTGATTTGTAAGTACATACAAGTCATTTATTTTGGTGTCTCTGGCAGAAGAACAGAAAATTTTAAATCTTATAACATTTAGGAAATTGATTTACCTGTCGAATGAGAATTAGTTTAGTCAATTGTAGTCCGAGTTTACGGTAGTAGGTATTATCTCTGCTCCAGTGCAAGTGGATTCGCAATGTTTGATTTGATTTCCATGATCCGTAGCACCGATGCAAAGCACTGTCAAACAATTCATAGTTGTTTATATACTAACTTTTTCTGCTGAGAGCAACACCGGGAAATGAACATGCAACATTCTCACACGTTATACAAACAGACTTATTCCAACTCGAGCCAAATATAGTTCCTTAATTGTAAAGAAGCATTACACAATTTACAATGAAAAGCAGGGAAATAATTTCTCGTTGTTACAAGATGCTCAATTTAGGGAAACGAAATTTTAGATGTCTAGTTGACCCTTGTGTTTTCCCAGTCTGCCCTGCTTATACAAAGTCGTTCATTATTCGGAATATCAGAATTTCAGTAGCGTTTTACCAGCACATTTTATTTTTTCGGAATAAACTGCTGTCGTGAAGAATTTGGAATGTCGAATTTAAGTAATATTTTGTGCAGAGCTTCACCATACGAAGCATTTCAAAACACAACTGTTGTCTGTGAGCAAAATTTGTTCGAGGTCGATGTAGTTTGAGAATGAGCAGAAACAGAATCTTTGAATTCGCACGTTTCGGCAATTTCGGTTGTATTTTAAAACAGAAAAGTTAACGGTTCCTGACCGGTCAGAAATTAGCTTCGCTGTTATCGTTTTATAAAACCAACTGCTACAAAGCTAACGAAACAAGCGAATTTGATAGCAGTTATCATTATGCTGGTTTGTACGCCAGTGACGTGGTCATGTTTCAAAACAAGAAAATTATCAATCCTTCTTAGTTCTTACTTTCATAAAATTTAAGATCTTCTACAAGTCATGAAAAAATCCAATCTTTATTTTGGTCCCATATATTACTCAACTCTAGAATTCTGGGTTTTATTTAATCTGCAACAAGATTTTTTTTTTTCAAAAGATAGTAACACAACTACTGTTCGGGTGTATTAGTACTGATTAGTATTACTCTACGAGTAAAATTCGGCCCGATTTGACCTGATTAGACGAGTTTCTGTCGCGTTATTCAGATTGCCTGCTTTTAGTTACTGGGGCTGGCATCTGACAAGTCCAGAGATTACAATGACCCGATTAAAAGTCCATTTTCTGCGAATTTTAAGCAAACAGGTATAAATCACAAGAATTAATTGTAGGATATGATCAGTATCTTCTGTACTTATATCAACACGGGGCAGATCAGGCCAGAACAAATTGTGTAACATTACATTTCATTTATAGCACGAGAGCTTATCATCGCGCAACGCTACGTGCGTTAAATAAGGAAAGAAGTTGAATCACTGGAAGACGAATCACCTGGAATTTATTCTCGCTTCCTGGTTTTAGATTTCCAGAGTATCAATATCTTTTCAACCCATGAAATAAGGTAACTTACAACAGATTTAAGATTAAAGATCGCTTTTTTTTTTAATACAGTGCCGTGTAAACATTCCTAAAATGCAATTCTAACCTGTGTGACAATCTGTTTTTGGAAACCTTTTGATAAAGGGTCGTAAATACCTGAATTCAACCCTGACATAAAAAACTAATATCTAATGCGCCCTTTCCGAGAACAAGAAAACAGGTATAAACACAAAAATTAATATTCAGCAAAGGTCAGATCGTGCCAGATCGAGCCTAATCGAAAGTGAAAATGCGCGCCTGTTTTCTTTAGCTAGCAGTTACATTCGCATTATACTTGCATTGCACTTGTTTGGTTCAGTAGGGGATTTCTTCCTGACATGAGGCTGCTCAAAAGGCCTTTAACTACTTTCAGTTTCAGTTAAAGTGTTTCATGTATAGGTAGATACATGAAGAGAGTTTCATAATAGAACTTGTAGTCTGTGTGCAAAATTTGCACAAGGTGGATTTATTTTTAGGAACAGCAGATTCGCATGCTTCGCTACTTTTCTGTTGACGTTTTCGAAAAGCGTGGGAAACTGACTTTTTCTATTGTTAGTGGTTGACCTTTCTGGTTATCCAGACATCTCATGACCACAAATCATTCAAGTTGTAGCCAGTTATTAGCATAACGCTGTATTTGATATTTTACTTTCGGTTTCAGTTGATTTGCAGTTTCCGCTCGGAACATTGGCTAGCATTACCAAACGAAACGAAAGGATATCAAAAGACTCAAGACTCCGCATGAGATTAAACACAGACCGATTGTAAATACGTGCAAATTGCTACAAGGACAAATTTTAATAAATTGTTGCTAGAACACCGCGGATTTAACCAATGCGAGAGCGATGAACAACGTGTTAGACGGATCAAACCCAATGGACATAACTTGATAAAATCCTTACCGTGGACATTTTTTCTTTCACTTCCAGTTGGACCCAGTTGATTTGAGATTTGCATTGGAGACAAAACGAGGGAACTTCAAATACTCTCATGAGTCCTGAGATGTAACACGACCAATTTGTAAGTATATACAAGTCGTTTATGTGTCTCTGATATCAGAAAAGAAGATGTTAAGTCTTATATCATTTTCGAACTTGTCAAGTCAATTGTAATCCGAATTTACAGTAGCAAGCAAACCACTAATTACTTTTCTCTGCTCCAGCGCAAGTGGATTCGCAATTAGGTTTGAATTGATTTCCATGATCCATGACATGAAAGAAAGCTTCCATGATTATCATTTGCTGAACAAAGACTCCATTATACTTGTCTCCATACCTTTTTATGGTTGGAAGAATTTGCTTCAATGTTGACATCTTTCCTTTGGTGATCGTTCTCGTATTTCATGTAAACGGCATCTTCAAATCTGATTTGATCACTGCTGCATGTATACCAATGTAAAGCATTGTGACACAATTCATCGTTGCTTACAAATTATACTGCTGAGAGCAACGCTGGAAATTAACAACATTCTCTTACGTTATACAAATAGACTTATTCCAACTCAAGCTTTTTGCTTAATTGCCACTTTACATAATTCTCAATGAAAAGAAGAGAAATAAATTCTCGTTTTCACTGGGTCCTTAATTTAGTGAAACGAAATTTGACCCTTGTGTTTTCTTAGTCTGCTTTGTCTACAAAGTCGTTCATTATTCGGAATATCAGAATTTCAGTAACGTTTCACCAGCACATTTTATTTTTTTTAAAATTAACACCCTGTCTGCCGTCGTGAAGAATTTGGAATGTTGAATTTCAGTAATATTTTGTGTAGACCTTTACCATGAGAAGCATCTCAAAACACAACTGTTGCTTTAATAAATTGTTGTTAGAACTCGGATTTAACCAATGCGAGAGGGATGAAGAACGTGTTAGACGGAACAAACCCAATGAATATAACTTAATATAATCCTTACCGGACACATTTTGACTTTCAATATCAGTTGATTTGAGATTTGCATTGGAAACAAAACGAGGGAACTTCAAATACTCTTATGAGTCCTAAGATGTAACACGACCAATTTGTAAGTACATAAGGGTCAGTTTACCAAGCTGAAGTTGTCTGCCAATTCACTGCCAATTCGCCATCTGCCAATTCGACCGGCTGAAACTGTCTGCCAATTCGATTTAAAATTCAGTAGTGGAAATTATAACATAAAATCATTTAAATATCTTTACCAATTGCTCAAAAACAATTTCTAGCTGCATTGAAAGCTATTAATTTGCGCCAAACGCTCACGTAAATTTGTAAAAAGATGCTGTAAATATCCTTTGTTCAGAAGTGAATAACTCGTTGCGTGACTTTTCAATTGACATCAACGTGGTATCGTTTGAAAGCTTACCGTCTTATTAGTCCATCTCAACGGCTTCTACACCCATCTCAACGCAATTACTATCGAAAAATTGCACCCGAACATCGTGCTTTCATAACATACACACTTGTACTGGCTTTTCCGGAAGTGAATAACTCGTCGCGTGACTTTTCAATTGACAGCAACTTGGTATCATTTTAAAGCTTATCGTATTGTAAGTCCATCTCAACGGCTTCTACACCCATCTCAAGGCAATGACTATCGAAAAATTTCACCCGAACATCGTGCTTTCATAACATACACACTTGTACTGGCTTTTCCGGAAGTGAATAACTCGTCACGTGACTTTTCAATTGACATCAACTTGGTATCAGTTTAAAGCTTACCGCGTTATTAGTCCATCTCAACGGGTTGTACATCCATCTCAATGCAATTACTATCGAAAACTTTCACCCGAACATCGTGCTTTGATAACATGCACACTTGTACTGGCTTTTCTGGAAGGGAATAACTCGTCACGTGACTTTTCAATTGACACCAACTTGGTACCACTGTAAAACTCACCATATTATTAGTCCGTCTATACGGCTTTTACACCCATCTTAACGGGCTTTCTAAAACATAGACATAACTTTTATTGGTCAGCGGTATATTTTTGTATTTTTTTAATGTCAGTAAGAAGAAAAATTATCGGAAAGAAAACGGAAAGGCAGAGTACGTTCTGACTTCAACCATTGAGCGCGCGTTAGATGAAACTAAACACCGTTAAATAGGGGAATCAATTTGGGGTTTTCCTTTCGAACGTAACAGTCTCTTGGGTGTAGGCTGTTTACGATTACTTCTTCTCTGGACCTTGGCAAGCTCCCTTCTCTGCTTCTTTTCTTCAATGAGGGAATCCCATTCAATGCCATACAGAACTGAAAAATTATTAAAATGTACTCGCAAACAAAGCGTAGCATGGAACAATATTAAGAAATAAACTGACCGGATCCTTGCACTTTTTAACTTTGTCCCCGGCCCGACTTTCTGCATCTTTGGGATATTTGTTACTACCCTGAAAAGGTACATGCAAATAGGTGAATATATTTCAGATTTTTCATCACATTTCTATTTTAAGTTTTGTTTTACGGACTTACATTTGGCTGATCTAGCACATTTGCATCACTTTGAAGGTTTTCTTTGCCGCTTATTTTTTTTGTTCAATTTTTTCCAACATTCCTCCTACACCCCTCCCCTTAGTCGGTCTTGTCACTAATTACAATCGTATCAATTTAAAGATCATTATTGAGAGTTCAAGGAGGTCACGACAAAACCTCGTGATTCTTATTAATGTTTTCGTATCTTACCTTTACTTGTAACATTTCGGTCACCAACTTAACAAAAAAGGTGGATCGCCAGAGGTTATAAATTGCTTTTATCATGCTATGCTCTGGAGGACCATTGACATATTCGGTGGCGATTTTTTGCCAGTATGACCCTTCCTTCAGTCCTGCAGCCATGCGGGTTTCATTTGGAAGCCCAGTGTCTGCTATCAACTGAGCCAACCGCTGGTAATCAAGAGCGTGGTGAGCCCTGGATTTCTGTTGTGAATGAATTGCAAAGAAGGTGGTACCCCATTAGAAAAGCTAGTTATAGAATTAGAACAAGAGTTATACGCACCTTTCGTGGCATTGTTCTGGACCTGAGTGTTATCCGAATCCGGCAAGTGGACGTTCCTTATTCTTTACATTATTGTCATTCGTGTGCTTGCTTGCTTCGATTGCTCTTTAACATTGCATCCAACAACGGAAAGACAAACAGTTCGGTAGATTTCTGATTTTATTTATTTTGATTGGTGAAAGTATTTGTGTTTTAACAGAACAATTAAAGAGGACACTTGAATGGACAATTTACCAAAGTATGTTGTTCCCGATAGAAATAAGAATAAACGTTGACGGTCAATTTAATTAGACAACCAAAGGTATAATTTAAAAAAAAAATGAAAAAAAAAAATGAGAACCGCGCTTTCCCCTGGGGAAACATAATAAACTTGTAAGTAAAAGAAGATAAACTTATTTAACGCTATCACAAATGTTGAATTTTTAGTTTTCATCGATAGCGATGTTGGCAATGGGAATGCCTGTATGATAACAATCGTCGGTCAAATGGCAAGGTAAACAACTGATTTAGGGCGGCGGTGGCATCAATCGTTTTCGCTCCTGTCAGCTGAAAGCCCACGGTTGATGGTCGTTGATGATAATGTTCTTTTCCCAAGTTTCGTAATCAACATCTCACGCTATTTCCACTAATACTGATTACAAACAGCAACGTGGATACCGCTAATTAGTACGGTTTCCATTTTGTCTTGAAACTCAACAAGCCATGCGATGGAAATCTTAAATATGCCTGGAAAGATCATGTGCTTTTCTTTTAAAAATTAATTGGGTTGAGATGGGTGTAGAAGCCGTTGAGATGGACTTACAATACGGTAAGCTTTAAAATGATACCAAGTTGCTGTCAATTAAAAGGTCACGTGACGAGTTATTCACTTTCGGAAAAGCCAGTACAAGTGTGTGTGTTATTAAAACACGATGTTCGGGTGCAATTTTTCGATAGTAATTGCGTTGAGATGGGTGTAGAAGCCGTTGAGATGGACTTACAATACGGTAAGCTTTAAAATGATACCGAGTTGTTGTCAATTGAAAAGTCACGTGACGAGTTATTCACTTCCGGAAAAGCCAGTACAGGTGTGTGTGTTATTAAAGCACGATGTTGGGGTGAAATTTTTCGATAGTAATTGCCTTGAGATGGGTGTAGAAGCCGTTGAGATGGACTTACAATACGATAAGCTTTAAAATGACACCAAGTTGGTGTCAATTGAAAAGTCACGCGACGAGTTATTCACTTCCGGAAAAGCCAGTACAAGTGTGTATGTTATGAAAGCACGATGTTCGGGTGAAATTTTTCGATAGTAATTGCCTTGAGATGGGTGTAGAAGCCGTTGAGATGGACTTACAATACGATAAGCTTTAAAATGATATCAAGTTGGTGTCAATTGAAAAGTCACGCGACGAGTTATTCACTTCCGGAAAAGCCAGTACAAGTGTGTATGTTATGAAAGCACGATGTTCGGGTGCAATTTTTCGATAGTAATTGCGTTGAGATGGGTGTAGAAGCCGTTGAGATGGACTTACAATACGGTAAGCTTTAAAATGATACCAAGTTGTTGTCAATTGAAACGGCACGTGCCGAGTTATTCACTTCCGGAAAAGCCAGTACAAGTGTGTGTGTTATTAAAGCACGATGTTCGGGTGAAATTTTTCGATAGTAATTGCCTTGAGATGGGTGTAGAAGCCGTTGAGATGGACTTACAATACGGTAAGCTTTAAAATGACACCAAGTTGGTGTCAATTGAAAAGTCACGCGACGAGTTATTCACTTCCGGAAAAGCCAGTACAAGTGTGTATGTTATGAAAGCACGATGTTCGGGTGCAATTTTTCGATAGTAATTGCGTTGAGATGGGTGTAGAAGCCGTTGAGATGGACTAATAAGACGGTAAGCTTTCAAACGATACCACGTTGATGTCAATTGAAAAGTCACGCAACGAGTTATTCACTTCTGAACAAAGGATATTTACAGCATCTTTTTACAAATTTACGTGAGCGTTTGGCGCAAATTAATAGCTTTCAATGCAGCTAGAAATTGTTTTTGAGCAATTGGTAAAGATATTTAAATGATTTTATGTTATAATTTCCACTACTGAATTTTAAATCGAATTGGCAGACAGTTTCAGCCGGTCGAATTGGCAGATGGCGAATTGGCAGTGAATTGGCAGACAACTTCAGCTTGGTGGTCAGTTTTGTGTCTCCGATAGCAGAACAGAAGATTTCAAGTCTTGTATCATTTTTCAAGTTGATTTACCTGTCCATAAGCTTAGCTTACAGTATTAGGCAATAAACCACTAATTACTTCTCTCTGCTCCCGTGGAATTGGATTCGCAATGTTTGATTTGATTTCCATGATCCGTAGCACATTAAAGAAAGCTTCCATGATTGTCATTTGCCGAACAAAGACTCCATTATACTTGTCTCCACACCTTTGTTATGGCTGGAAGAATTTCTTTCAATGTTGACATCTTTCCTTTGGTGATCGTTTTCGTATTTCATCTAAACGGCATCTTCAATTTCTGTCTTGCTCTTTTAGAGAAATATCTGATTTGATCACTGCTGCATGTATACCAACGCAAAGCACTGTGAAACAATTCATTCTTCTTTATATTGCTTAATTGTAAAGAAGCATTACACAATTCACAGTGAAAAGAAGAGAAATAAATTCTCGTTTTTGCGGGCTGCTAAATTTAGAGAAACGAAATTTTAGATGTCTAGTTGACCCTTGTGTTTTCCCAGTCTGCTCTGCTTACAAAGTCGTTCATTATTCGGAATATCAGAATTTCAGTAGGGTTTCATCAGCACATTTATTTTTGATTTTTTTAGAATAAACCTGTATGCTGTCGTGAAGAATTTGGAATGTCGAATTCAAGTAATATTTTGTGTGGAGCTTCACCATGAGAAGCATTTCGAAATACAACTGTTCACCACTGTTGTCTGTGAGCAAACTTTGTACAAGGTCAATGTATTTGAGAATAAGCAGGAACAGAATCTTTGAATTCGTATGTTTCGGCAATTTCGGTTGTCTTTCAAAACAGAGTAAAAACGGTTCCTGACCGGTCAGAAATTAGCTTCGCTGTTATCGTTTTATAAAACCAATTGTTACAAAGCTAACGAAACAAGCGAATTTCATGGCAGTTATCATTATGCTGGTTTGCACGCCAGAGACGTGGTCTGATACTTTAAAACAAGAAAATTATCAATCCTTCTTAGTTTTTAATTTCATAAAATGTAAGATCTTTTACAAGTTCTGAGAAAATCTAATCTTTCTTTTGGTCCCATATATTACTAAACCGTAAAATTCTGAGTTTTATTTTATCTGCAACAAGACACTTTTTAAGAATAATAGCACAACTACTGTTCGGATGTATTACTCTAAGAGTAAAATTCGGCCCGATTTGAGCCGATTAGACGAGTTTCGGTCCCGCGATTCACATTCCACGGGCTGGCATCAGACAAGTCCAAAGATCACAATGCGCCGATTAAGACGAGTTTCTGTTGCGCTATGCAGATTCCATGCTTTTATTTACGAGGGTTGGCATCAGACAGGTCCACAGATCACAATGAGCCGATTAAGAGTGCATTTTCTGCGGATAAGCAAACAGGTATAACTTTGGGTATAAATCGCAAGAATTAATTGTACGATATGATCAGTATTTCCTGTACATATATGAACTTGTGGCAGATCAGGCCAGATCAAATTCATGACATGTATAACATTACACGCGTCACGCTACTTGCGTTAAATAACGAAGCAAGTTGAATCACTCGAAGACGGATCACCTACAATTCATTCTCGCTGACTTGTTTTAGATTCCTTTGGTATCAATATCATTTCAACCCATGAAATAAGGTAACTAACAACAAACTTAAGATTAAAGTTGGTTTTATTTTAATACAGAGCCGTGTAAACATTCTTGAAAAGGAATTCTAACCCAGTGTATGACAATCTGTTTTTGGAAACATTTTGATGAAGGGTCGTAAATACTCGAATTCAACCCCGACATGAGAAGAAATGGGGGATCATAATGAGCCGTTAAAAACTAACATCTAATGCGCACTTTCCGTGAACAAGAAAACAGATATAAATCACAAAATTAGTATTGAGCAAAGGTCAGATTGGGCTAGATCGAGCCTAATCAAAAGTGAAAATGCGCTCCTGTTTTCTTTAGTTAGCATTGCACGCGGGTTACACTTTTTTGGTGCAGCAGTGGATTTCTTCGCACTCTAAAATAAGTGACACGAGGTTGCCCGAAGGGCCTTTGACTACTTTCAGTTTCAGTTGAATGTCAAGTTTAACAAGTTTTTTCATGTATATGTACATAAGGAGTGTTTCTTAACAGAACTGTAGTTTGTGTGCAAAATTTACACAAGGTGGATATACTTTTTGGAAAAGCAGATTAGCATGCTTCGTTAATTTCAGTCGCCTGGCAAAAGATAATTGGATAATGGTTCCTAGCACTGCAATGCAAATCTAAGGAATACGGGCGTACATGTTCCTAGTGAAATGAGAAAGCGCATGAAAGCGCGAGCAGTTGCTAATTTTTTTTCGTACTCGTGTTATTTGCAAAATTCTTTGATTGAAACTGCTCGTACAATTTGAGAGAATTTTCGAATATCACTCGCTTTGTAAACCCTTCATTGCACTTTCAAACTCCCTCAAAAATACTTTTATTGTTGCTCATTTTTTAAACTCCAAATTCTGCATATTTTAATTACGATATCCAGTGTAGGGTTATGCTGATGTAAACAAAGATGAAATTTTCTTCTTTTAATTTCCTGGGCCATATTTGGTTTGGTTGCCTGCTGTTCATGGCCAAGTTAGGAATATTACATTGTATATATCAGTGCTATACGAATGCCAGGGGTATGGGGCCGGGCAAGGGGAATAGAGGGACGGGAAAACCAGTAAAAGGCATTTACTGATATTGACTTAGTCGAAACACCATTTATTCCCCACCTTTTATTTTGAAACACGACCCAGTACTACTTAAGGTTATAAATAAATTGCCATACATTTTCAATAAAACACCACCAATAATATACAGTCAAACCTGTATTAAGAGGACGCCATATTAAGCACCCTCTATTAAGGTGGTATGGTACCCTAAACTATGGCGATGTTCATGAAAAATTCAATTTCTTGGAAATACAAGACTTAAGACCCTTGAGGACTTGTCAAAAACATTTTGAAACGATCTTGCCGAATTTCCTTCCAGATGAGTGTGAAATTTAAGGAAAGTACACAGTGGTATAAGTTTTTTCACGTGGCAACGGCCATAGCAACGACTGTTTACTATAAGAACGTGACCAAAAATATAGATTATTTTTAACTTATATGAACGAAACTATTTAGAAAAAACTTTTAAGACATGCACAACTCGATTGGTATAATTATTTGTGAAAAGCTTTGCCTCAAATTGCCATCACAGGCTCATTCATTTCCCTTATGACAAGGAATATTTCCCACAACTGCGGTAACTTTTTACAAAATAGAACAACCATTGCACCCCCTCCCCCGAGATCCAGTCTGCACCCCCCCCCCCCACTATTTGTGGCTCGTTAAATGCTTAATACCTCGTGTAAAAAACTTAAAGTGCATTTTTCTCAAAAGTTTACTTTTGTACCGAGTGACTTCGCGCCAACATTTCTACTTTGCAAGGTTTTTAAGTAGAATTTCTGAAACTTGGGCTCATGAAAGACCAATAGTGTCGTGATGATATAAACCAAAAAAATCGTAACATTTTAAGGTCTGTCACGTGACATGAGATGATTTGTCCACTGGGTGTGGTAAAAAATAAGGTTATTTCCAAATAAAGCTGTAAAAAGCACTGAAAATAAGAGTTAACTGTCAAAACTTAGGTTCATATCACAGAACAAAACAAAAACTTACATGATATACTTATTTGACAGTCAATTCTTGTTTTGTAAAAGAGCAGGAAGTGTTGGCGTCAATACTATAAAACACTACTTCAAAAGGCTGTGGCTGGTTTCCATAGCAACCATTTTGAGTAAAACTTTAGAAATTTAATTTCTCTTCTTGAGTGCAATAGCACACAATTGATATTTCTTCACCATATTTAAACAAACTTTTTGGTCCATATTGAGGGTACCATACCACCTTAAACGGACAGCTGTGCAAGTTCCATTATTCTTTTCCCACATTTACTGTAAAAAATACCTTTATTCAACCGACACCTCTATTAAGCGGACGCGGACACCTTAAACATGACATTCCTGTTGTTACAAACCTGTATCAAACGGACACTGCCAAAAGAATGTATGGTCGTTTTTTGTCCACGTTTTAGGATATCGGTCATTTAAATTTGCCAGCAAACTGAGCTGTGACAGAAATGCAATATTTTGTTATTCGGCTTTGTTTTTACAGAGCTTTTGTTTTTGTTTGATTTTGTAAACCTTTCATATGATTCAATCGATATAGATGCTGTTACTGTATATTAAATTGCTTCACCTCATGTACTTGTCATTGTTTACGGAAATACGGTATTTCAGAGTTATCGATCGTTCACGAGAATGTTATTTGTCCCTTTCAAAGTCTTTTAATACTGACCAATATCGATATGACCCTTTTAAGGCGAATTCTGACGGAACCTGTTTTCAGCGGACACCATGTATTAAGCGGACACTAGCTAGGGTCCTGAGAGTGTCCGCTTAATACAGGTTTGACTGTAGTCACGTAAGACTTTGGTAATGAACCATCACACCTTTTTTTTTTTTCTTTGATTTCAAGTTTAATAGGTGTATAGCAGATAGCTGAGAGCTGACACAAGTCAACCAAATACGTCACAATAGTACACGTACATAAAAATTATCAGACAAAGTGGTGACGATTGCGGCCAAGAACTTGCTTGCAAGAGTCACATTAATTCTAAAAAAGGCCTTAAATACCGCAACCAACAACTTAGCATTGCCAAAGAACTGGGGGACAGAGCAGCAGAGGGACGTGCTCATGGAAATCTTGGAAATGCTTACAACAGTATGGATGATTTCAAAGAAGCTGTAAAGTACCACAACCAACGTCTTAGCATTGCCAAAGAACTGGGGGACAGGGCAGAAGAGGGACGTGCTTATGGCAATCTTGGCAATGCTTACCACAGGCTGGCTGATTTTAAAGAAGCCGTAAAGTACCACAACCAACGTCTTAGCATTGCCAAAGAACTGGGGGACAGGGCAGGAGAGGGACGTGCTTATGGCAATCTTGGCAATGATTACCAGAGTCTGGGTGATTTTAAACAAGCCGTAAAGTACCACAACCAACATCTTAGCATTACCAAAGAACTAGGGGACAGGGCAGGAGAGGGATGTGCTTATGGCAATCTTGGCACTGCTTACCGGAGTCTGGGTGATTTTAAACAAGCCGTAAAGTACCACAACCAACATCTTAGCATTGCCGAAGACCTGGGGGACAGGGCAGGAGAGGGATGTGCTTATGGCAATCTTGGCAATGATTACCAGAGTCTGGGTGATTTTAAACAAGCCGTAAAGTACCACAACCAACATCTTAGCATTACCAAAGAACTGGGGGACAGGGCAGGAGAGGGATGTGCTTATGGCAATCTTGGCACTGCTTACCGGAGTCTGGGTGATTTTAAACAAGCCGTAAAGTACCACAACCAACATCTTAGCATTACCAAAGAACTGGGGGACAGGGCAGGAGAGGGATGTGCTTATGGCAATCTTGGCACTGCTTACCAGAGTCTGGGTGATTTTAAACAAGCCGTAAAGTACCACAACCAACATCTTAGCATTACCAAAGAACTGGGGGACAGGGCAGGAGAGGGATGTGCTTATGGCAATCTTGGCACTGCTTACCAGAGTCTGGGTGATTTTAAACAAGCCGTAAAGTACCACAACCAACATCTTAGCATTGCCAAAGAACTGGGGGACAGGGCAGGAGAGGGAAGTGCTTATGGCAATCTTGGCACTGCTTACCAGAGTCTGGGTGATTTTAAACAAGCCGTAAAGTACCACAACCAACATCTTAGCATTGCCAAAGAACTGGGGGACAGGGCAGGAGAGGGAAGTGCTTATGGCAATCTTGGCACTGCTTACCAGAGTCTGGGTGATTTTAAACAAGCCGTAAAGTACCACAACCAACATCTTAGCATTACCAAAGAACTGGGGGACAGGGCAGGAGAGGGATGTGCTTATGGCAATCTTGGCACTGCTTACCGGAGTCTGGGTGATTTTAAACAAGCCGTAAAGTACCACAACCAACATCTTAGCATTGCCAAAGAACTGGGGGACAGGGCAGGAGAGGGACGTGCTTATGGCAATCTTGGCAATGCTTACCAGAGTCTGGGTGATTTTAAACAAGCCGTAAAGTACCACAACCAACATCTTAGCATTGCCAAAGAACTGGGAAACAGGGCTGAAGAAGCTCGTTCATGCTTTTGCTTAGGACGCGATTTTGAATTGTCAGGAAATTTGCAAGTAGCTGTTGATTATTACCGATCCAGTGTAAAATTGATCAATGACACGAGGGCTCTCCTTCAGTCCGAAGATGATTGGAAAATATCTTATCGTAATTCCTGCCCTGACGCTTACACTGCTCTTTGGAGAACTTTGTTAAGGCTTCAAAAGACTGCTGAGGCTTTGTGTGTTGTCGAGCAAGGACGAGCACAAGCCTTAGAGGATCTTATAAACGAACAATATGGCTCTAAATTGTTAACGATTGGCTCACCTGAAGATAACGTAACGATCGCAAGCATGTCAAGTGGTATATTCATGCAAACACTGGTGTTAGCACTAGAAAGTAACAAAATCCATTTCTGGCTACTTAACAAAGAAAGGGAGGTTCAGTATAGGAGGAAAGAAATAGAAGGCGAAGATGCTGTTACCTTCTTAGAGTGTGTCACAAAAGATGTTTTTAAAGAGTACAAAATTGATGGAAGAGTTGCCTGTGAAAATCGTTCCCTGGATGAGCAAACAAACAAAATTTCTCCCAACAAAGAATTCACCGAGAAAAGAGAAAAAACATTAGCCTGCAACAACAATTCTTTGCGCTTCTTTCATAATTGTATCATTGCCCCCATTGCAGACTTACTTGAAGGCGACGAATTGATCATTGTCCCCGACGGTCCATTATGTTTGGCTCCGTATGCTGCATTTTTAGATGATAAATTCAAGTATCTAAGTGAATCTATCAAGATACGAATTCTTCCCTCGTTGACGACTCTGAAACTGATCGGGAACTTTCCTCAAGACTACCACAGAAGCAGTGGAGTATTGCTCGTGGGAGATCCATGTGTTGAAGAAATTCGAAACGACCAAGGCGAAGCCATTTTATCGCCCTTGCCATATGCCAGAGAAGAAGTAAAGACGATAGGAGAAATGCTCGGTGTCGTACCTCTCACTGGAAATAAAGCAACTAAAGAGGAGGTGCTGAAAAGAATCGGTTCAGTTGCCTTGGTACACATTGCAGCGCATGGCAATATGGAAACTGGTGAAATTCCTCTGGCTCCGAATCCCGCACGAATCTCCAAGATCCCTGAAGAGAAAGATTTTATGTTGAAAATGGCGGATGTGCGAGCGGCGAAGCTGCGTGCAAGGCTAGTTGTGCTAAGTTGCAGTCACAGTGCACAAGGTAAGGTTACACCTGAGGGTGTGGTCGGTATTGCAAGGTGTTTCCTGGGTGCTGGTGCTCGCTCGGTTCTCGTGTCACTCTGGGCAATTGATGACGAGGCAACAATGGAGTTTATGAAAAGTTTCTACAGGCGTTTGAGTCTTGGATGTAGCGCAAGTGTAGCTGTTCACCGGGCTAGGATGTGTCTAAGAGAGTCAGAGAAGTTTGGTGCGGTAAAACACTGGGCTCCGTTTGTTCTCATCGGCGATGACGTGACCATAGAATTTGAAGAAAGCCAGGGAAAACATCGTGAGTAAACCTTTTTTCTAATGTTTAAGGACACAACATTTATTTTTAGTTTATAAAAGTGCTAATATAAAAGTTGTTAATTATTATTCTGAACAGCGTCCTTCATGGAAGTGCAAAGTGAGCAGCTCGCGAATGCTTGTGCCATTACCTAAGTGCGTGCAGTTCTTTGATCATTAGAGATTTTGCCTTTTTTTCTCGCCAAAAGAGAAATTTTATGAAAAAAATAGTACGGGTCCAACACAACAATTAAAAGCACGCCCTCAACTGATACATGTTTCCGTTGTACGAATTCAGACGATCTTTACACCTGCTTTCAGTGTTACGTGCATAGGCGACATCGTTCGACCATCTTTCGACATGTAAACGGCTGAAAGATCGTTTAACTGTATAACTGGCAATTTTTCCGGTTTTTAGCGGAACAAATAACCAATATCCTCAACCTGACCTCAAATGAATGAAGGAGGTTGTGGACTTGTCAGGTTTCTCCATTTACGGGATAATTGAAACGATTTTAGTGTTGTCGGTCGGTTGTCAATGGTGACTTTCGGTAGAATTGGGCCACTACCGCTCAGTAAATATTTGAAAGATGTAAACATTCAAAACAGTCAATTTATTTCTCACAGAACGTTTTCTTGATACTCCTAGCCTTAGTTTGATGTCAAATAAATCCATCGTTTATAGCTAAAAGTCGAGTTCGATCGTAAAGAAACCAGTTGTGGTTACATTTTTTACGTAGGCCAGGTTACATAGCATGTCGGGAAATGGCATGTTGAAAGACAGTCGCTATGCAAGTAACAGGGAAAGTGGGTGTGAAAAGAAACCAAAACTGTCTGGACGAAGTCACGCGTGATCTGCCATCTGCGCGCGCAACCTGAACATGAAACATGAAGTCTATTTCTCTACAGATGTACTTAAAGCAATATTGTGCGTAAAGCAATCCGTGTTGCTATCGAATTATAGAAACACTCGTGAAAGTTTGAGAGAACTGGAAAGAGCTGTGGAAACATTAGCCTGTCGGCCTTTGTTCCCACAACATTTTTCGTTCTCCGACTTCTTTAACTCGATAGAAACACGGTGCTGTTTGACAGAATTCTTGGTCACCATTATTTTGTCAATAAAAGGTAGTTTTCTCATTTGTCTTTCTGTTTCAGATGCTGAATGATCAAGAAAAGAGAAAGCTCCTTGGTAATTAGTTACCTTATAACATGATATTTTCGCGCCACGTTAATTTCGCGAAATTAAAGGGACGCGAACAATAGGTGTCCCGAACATAACATGACGCGAAAGTTAAGTGACTCAAATTATGTTACTGTTGACATATAGTCCAGCAGTTGCGCGTTTGTTAATTTTGACCTTATCATGCCTTTGATATCGATTAAGTCGGTTTACTAAATTGGAGGACATGTTTAAGTAACATTGTTAAGGAAATCAATGGGGGTTACTCGAAAACGCGAAGTTTAAGTGATTCAAAATACAAAATTTTCGCAAAATCGCGGAATTTAGGTGTCGCGAAATATGCGCACCTCAAAAACGCTAATTAAACGTGTCGCGAAAATTTCATGGAATAAGGTAACGTTTTTTCTGTATCCTTTTTTCCAATGTGTGTATGATATGATGCTACAAACCAACCAAAAGCTAATCTTTTGCTACATCGTTATATGTTTCCAAACAGAGAACAGTTGCTGTCAGAGCAAAGCTCGATGGAAAAAGTCATGTAAGCTGAAGTTGATCCGTTCTCTTCCAAGGAAAGAGCTGTTAAATCCAGAGGTCTTCTCTGCCTGAGAGTGGACAATGAGACTTATTCAAGTACTTTTACTGTATTTCTGTTTTCGTTGCAAATCGTTGCCAAAGCAAGTTCCAGATTTGGACAAGTTTTAAGTAAATCAATTTTACTTGTTGTGTAAGTGTAAAATACAAAGAAAATAGCAAATAGTTATTAGTTGCTTTGAAATTGAAAGGTAACCCAAAATGGGATAATTTTAATTCTCGCGGGACGTGATGAGAAAGCTTAAGTTAGATTTACTTGCCATTTCCATTTTCTAGAATGAAATTATAATTTAGAGTCAAGTGAATAGTGTTTTGTTATACCTTCCAACTAAATTACGTTTTCCGATTGGAGGAGAACGTTTCACGTCCCGTGGGTCAAAACTCACTAACTCCCTAGGGCGAACAAAACTCATTAACTCCCTAGGGAAACAACAACTTGAACTTTCGACTCGCACGTGATCAGGTCGTGCACCTTGAAACGGCCGCAAATTTGTGTGCCAGTCGGCCTGATGTCAAATCAGGCAACGTTTCTCACTAGAGAAGGCATTCATTATTCAAGAAAAGGGATTTTTAATTCGGCAAAAACATATTAGATTAACAAAGGGGAAAATTTGAACATTTTGTGTCTTCAAGCTTTTAATTTGCTGCCAAAAATAGGTCGCCCGCGTTCGGCCATTCGTCAGGTAGGAAGATAATTGTGTCATTTACAACAACATATGCTGTTCCTCGTCAAATCAAATCTTGAATTCTCGAGTTAAGCATTAGAAGAAGGCAAAGCAACTTAAGTATTGTCTTTAATTTTGTAGACTGCGAAGAAAAAGACTGTTATCGTGTCGTTTCGGTAGGACAGCTGGGTTTGACTGCCGCTCATACTGCAATCACAGCCACCGTAAGCGTCAAGCAAATCATTTTTTCGCAGTTTTTTTCTATTTTTCATTCGGGAGGTGTGACAAAACACTTAATGACTGGCCCCTCAGGATACAGTAAATTTTGTTTCCCTTCGACTCTCAACATCGAGGGTCTCGGGGAAAAAAAACTCACTGTTTCCGTTAGGCTGGTCGTTAAGAGCTTATTGTCAGTCGATTGTGTTATAAGTCAGGTCCTTTGAAAGTGATTGGTCATTACAGCCGTGCACTGCAATGGGAAATCCACTGGGGCTAAGTTATATAGTAATGTCGCTTTTAGTTAAAGATTTAGTTTACTTCTTTTTTTAATTTCTAGCGTCTTAAGTCTAAACACAGGTCTTTATGTTTAAGAAAACATCGAGATGTGTTTTTGAGAATTTCGTTACTATTATTGCTATTAATATTGCAAATATTGTTACAGAATTAGAATTTAATTCAGAATTATAATTTGATTTATGTTCTGTAGAAACGTCTCGTACGGAAGTGATTATTTCTTGTCAATTTATCTTTGCTGATATTGTGTGTGATTATTGTAATAAATCTGCATATGGAGGTTTTTAGATGACAATGGAGCTTGTATTGTATTGCACTGGTTATTAATTATGTGTCATATTAAAACCGTATTGTTCTCGCGTTTTGGTTCGTTCTTACGCATGATCTATTGGAGGACAGACGTATAGATGAAGTGCTTAAATGTTTTCGTTTCTTTATTTTATAAAACAAATCGATTCCACGTTGCCATGCGTCTGTTCAATAATAGATCACAGATGACGTCAAAGTGTGGTAAGAACATCAGTGACACACTCACCTTATGGTTCGTGTGCCGCTTTTTTGTTGTAGCCTTTACCACATTTTGATGTCATCTGTGATGTATTTTACTGAACAGACGCACAGTAATTTAGAATCTATCTGTTAAATTGATTAAAATGCTGAAGAAGTGAACGACTACTGTAATTCAATGACTGGGGCACCATCCAAAGTGTGCATTCATTGTAATACTATTTTCATGAGGCCTTTGATTTAAAATGATCAGTAACCTTTGAAAGTCAACCAGTGAAAACTTATATCATTGGAAATTCAATCTATCCATCTATAAATCTATCAATCAATCATGCAATCATTCACTATAATCTATATATCACAATGATCTATATAGTTTGAATTA
The DNA here is from genome assembly GCF_042242905.1 of Orbicella faveolata. Taxonomy (NCBI): domain Eukaryota; kingdom Metazoa; phylum Cnidaria; class Anthozoa; order Scleractinia; family Merulinidae; genus Orbicella; species Orbicella faveolata. The sequence goes on from NW_028301541.1 coordinate 15,031,810, forward strand.
GAGATGAAAATGTATTTTTATTTGTACCTTTTAAATGTTTGAAATCCAAGCTGGCAGACCCAAGATGGAGGACACTTTGAAATCTGTGACGTCATTTTGAATTTCTGTAACGTCGTGATCGACATGTAGTATACTAAAGTAAACATTTTTTTAAACACTCTACACCCCACAAAAGTTTTATTGCTGTTGAGTGAATACTCTTTGAGGTACATAGGGCACCACCCTCCCCTTTCCAGCTCCCCCACCCCATGCCGGCTCACAAACAAACAAAAAAGAAGGAAAACAAGTTTTAGAAAAACATTCGATTCCTAGAACAGAAATTTAGGTATAATGGGTCCAAAAATGCTGTTGCTTTGGCAATGTTAAATGAGAAACAGTTGACACGTCCTAATTTTGCGAGGGACAAATGAACAGCTTGAACTGAAACTTTCATGAAGGTTACTGTAGACCTTCAAGGGTGCCTTCCGGAAAATGTTTTCTTTACGCGCTGCTTTAAGGAAAACCACGGCAAACTATATATCAATGTAAAGCTAATAAACTCTAGAACCCGAAAACAACAATATATTTTGCTATTTTTGTTTTGATAGACACACGCAGGCCTAAAAACGCAAAAATGACCGTACTTGCTAAACTGAATTACCAGCCTTTGTGTTACCGCGGACATCAAAACTGACTAGACATTATCAGTAAGGAGATGATGGGCTAACAAAGGGGGTGAGGCTTTTTCGATATTTCTATTGGTTGCTTAGAAAATCTCTTTCAAAGTTGGACAATAGAAAATTTTCTGACTGCTGTTACTTAATGGGACGTCACAGGAAAAATATTTCGATTTTCGCAAAAGCCTCACTTTTTGGTGTGCTAATATCTGACGAACATTTTGGCCAAGTATCGTGGAAATCCGATAAATCTACATACCCTATTAATTCATTTGAATATAGGTAATTCACGCAAAAATAAACCTTAAGTTTTCGGCGCGGTGGCCTCATGGTTAGTGCGCTCGTCTCCGGATCGAGCGGTCCGGGTTCGAGCCCTGGCCAGGGACATTGTGTTGTGTTCTTGGGCAAGACACTTTACTCTCACAGTGCCTCTCTCCACCCAGGTGTATAAATGGGTACCGGCGAACTTAATGCTGGGGGTAACCCTGCGATGGACTAGCATCCCATCCAGGGGGGAGTAGAAATACTCCTAGTCGCTTCATGCTACGGAGACCGGGATAAGCTCCGGCCTGATGGGCCACTTGGCTCGCATGCAGACTTTACCTACTTTCGGCCTCGAACGAAATTCACAGTTTTCGCACCACACTGAGGCGGTTGTTTACGTGACCATGCCGCCAACCAATGAAACGCAGCTTTGAACTCCCAGGCGGGCTACAGTAACGCTCTCCGGGAATGAATGTGAAATGTTTATATTGACAGAATATCTTTATATCTTACATCGTCTGCTGTGAAACATTCAGTATCTAAACCGATCGAATCCGGCAGCAGATAAATGGTAAAGAAGGAAAAGGGAAAAAAGAGGAATGCTAGCGGAATAGCCTTGAACAGGCATACTCGGCGAGCCGAGTCGAGTGCGGATATTTACACATTTACGAAAAAAAACTAAACGCGCAATGCATCGGCCTGTTTGTTTTAGTAGAATATGGAAAAACACTCTATAAAGAAGGGGAAAGGAGCGTTTGGAGAAGCTGCCTTGTCAGATGTCAGCCAAATTCGTCGGTAATTCCGCGGCAGTCAACTTCTGTGCCAGAAGAAGCTAGAGCAGGACATCGACGAAACATTCGCTTGCGATTTGCGCTTGCGTTTAAATGTGGGAACGCGAAGCGTTTAGTCTATCACTTAAGGTCATTCCTCACATTTGCATTGCGCATCCTTACTGCGCATAATTTATGGCGTCATTAGCGCGCGCTCGTGCACGCGCACATTGAAAACATGACGGATTCGCCTTGATATTGAGCTCTGTCAGGTGAAAAATGGCTCTAGCTCACCAACGAGCACGGGCACCCCAATTTTTTTTCCACTCATTGTAATCAACTAATCATAAGCTTTGCGTGAGAAAAGACTGATCCAATTTCTATTGCTGAAAATTGAATAAATAAGAAAAATAGCAGATACACTGTGGTCTTTTACATTTGGCAGTCGGTAACCACGTCAAGAAAATTTGGTTCAAATTTTTAACCAAGGATTTAGCTTTCTGTCTGAATAAAACTTAAAACGTTTATTTGTGTCCGACACAATGTATTGACTGTAGTTTAATGCGTGTTCTTATGAGTCCGGGCTCACAAAGATGTTACAATTGCTGGGAATGCGTTCTTATAATAAGCATTAAATAATGCCAAAATGGGGCATTTTCAATGCCTCACTGCTACTTAATGAGCATGGGCACCCCCCTTTTTTATTTCAAAATTGAAGTTATCATATGACAAATATTCAGTGGACAAAGTTTGAACAAAAATCTATTGTCACTTTTATTTCAGAGGAATTACCTTAAGAGAAGAAAGCAGTCAACAAAAGCGAAGATTTCTCTGCGAGAAATTGCAAGAAGTAAACAAAAAAAGCGAAATACGACTCCGCGGATGAGATCAGTTGCCGCCAAAATTGTTACTGCTCAACTCAAAGGTTGACACATTTTAATTGGCTTATCACGGTTTGCGGTTCATTGACTCGTTTTAAGAATTTGCGTTTTTGTGGATAACTGGTTCCCTTTTTAAGTTTTTGAATTAATTTGTTTTGGAAAATTCAGATAAAGTAAAAGTCTTGAATTTGGTGTAAAAAAATAATTTTGGACAAAATAGGCTCTTGAAGGTCTACAGTAACCTTAAGTAATGACTTGTAATGGGTCTGGGGCTCGCGTCTGTTAGATATAAGGGGACGCGTAAAGGTCTCAGTAACAAAAGGAGTGCCGAACGAGGTCCGTAACTGGCTTATTAAACGAACCAAACAATGACCACATCCTTAAACCCAACAACAACAGTTATGTTACGTCAGTTGTCAGTACCAATCAAAGAAGAGCAAGAGACTAAACTCCCTGGAAGCTACGACGGGGCAAATAGAAACCAAACTTTGGAATTGAGGTCAAGTAGGTTTTCAATCAGTTTGGTAGCTAATTGAAAGTTGACTATCGTTGGCAAAGAAAAGAAAGCCGCTCACTTCACTTTATTGATTTGTTTCAATAATGTTTCTGCTTACAAATGAGCTCGAGGTCTTTATTTCAGTTAACAAGTTTAATTACAGCGCGCTTGGACGTTCAAGCCCGTAAAAAAGTAACAACCATATCAAGCTTTGCCTATTGTTTATGTTTAATTTTTTTAAGACAATGAGCCTTTTGTTGTCTGTTCCTTAGGGATTTTTCGTCCGGTTTCACGAAATTATACTCGGGTCATATCGGATTTAGTCGGCAAATTGTCACTGATGACATATTTTCCCTAAGGGTAACCTACTTGGGAAAACAAAGACAAACCATTCGGGGGTGGGTCAGTAAATTTCAAGAGCACGTCAACAGCTTTGACTAAACTTTTGTAATACCGCGCGCGCATGTTTCGGCCTTACTAGCTCAGCCTAACTGAACTTTACTTTTATTTAAGTCGTTAATTAAAATAATTGATACTTAGAATATAGCTTGTATTATCCGTGTTTTAGCAAGCAAGCGGCGGTCAGTAGCTGGAAGCGATGAGAACGGTTTCTCTTTAAATTTACTTCGTGCATGGCTTAATAGTTATTTAACCAATTGCGCATGGATCTACGAAAACCATAAACGAAAACAGAACTGTTGTCGATCGGCAAGAAGAAAAGTTTACCTTTTGCACCTTTCCACGTTTAAATGATTTCGCTGTTCGCTCATTGATTGCTCGACTGCTAAAAAAAACTCAGAAAAGAAAAAAACAATACAGTGAAGACACACCGCTTGATTTTTGTTTTCTGGTCTATTGAAGCAAGTAAACATCGTTGTTGAAGGCAAAACAAAACGTGCGATTTCGCACCTTTTTCCGTTTCAGTGATTTTTTTCTCCGGTTGGCCAAAAATTCTGAAACAAAAATCTTTATCATCACCGCTCGATTTTTCTTTTTTGGTCTCAGAAAACTCAGAAACTCAAAACTCAGAAGAGAAAAGAAAAAAAATACAGTGAAGACACAACGCTCGATTTTTGTTTTTTGGCCTATTGAAGCAAGTAAATATCGTTGTTGAAGACAAGACAAAAGGTGCGATTTTCGCACCTTTTTCCGTTTCAGTAATTTTATTCTCCGGTTAGCCAAAAATTCTCAAACAAAAATCTTTATTGTCGCATTAGGTGAGCGAAAAAAAAATAGTGTGACTTGTTTGGAATTGCTTGGGCAAACCGTTGTTTTTTTATTCCTTATTCCTTTTTTCGTGACGACTCCCTACCTCGCGCGCGCTCATGTTTGTCGCCGATTTGTTTCTGCCCACGCGACGCCGCTCAAATATAAACGAAGGCGGGCCATTCACTAATTTGGGGTATTGTTCTGCAGTTGAAAAGCTCATAAATTTTATCAATGATACTTGCATAAATAGCCTCGTAAACGCAAGCCATAATCACTTTAGACAATCCCTGATTGAGAGAAGAGCTAAGGAAAATGAGTAAGTTTTATGAAGTGTCGAAAGTGCTCGATAAGCGCACGGACGCTCACGGTCGTGTTCAGTATCTTGTTCGCTGGCGTGGCTATGGAAAGAAGAACGATAGCTGGGTGGATGAAGCCGATACAAACGAGCGCCTAAAACAAGTCTTTAGGACACGCCACCAAGGAACTCCAGGCTTGCTGCAGACCTTGGCTGTGTTAGTTGCAGAGAAGCTGAACATGAAGAAACCACCAACAACCAGCATCGTGAGACGTGCGTCCGTTACCATGCCGATGGATGCCGAGACCTTTAAAGAGTTGTTCGGTGGACTTCCTTCCGCGCCAAATCTCTTGCGAGCGACGAAGTTTTCTGTGCCCATTCACGAGCTTGACGCCATAATGCCTGCCGGATGGTCACTAAACACTTTTAAAACCTCTACGACTTGTCGGTTGCAGCCCGGCAAGCCTGTCGAGATTGCTCTCTTAGAGCGTAAAAAAGTGTTTTTTGATCATTCGGGGTGTTTGCGCTGTCAAGGCGGGAATGGAGCCCCCGTCGCTTGCAAAGACGTGGTACGGAAAGTAGTGTTCGGTTCAACTCTTTTAAAGGTCTCATTCTACCGTGAGCGGAACAAGCAAGCCGAGCGGAAGCCCAAGGAGCGCACGAGACTAACCTGGGCGAAGCCAAGATCAGTCGCCAAGTGAACAACAGTGACCTACCGCTGGGTAGTCACTTAAACAAACGGCTCCTTTAGGAGCCACCAAATATAAGAAAGCATTGACCAACTCGAGTGTGTGATACTTTTCTATTTCTCTTTTCTCGTCCTTTTTTGTATTCATTAAATTATTTGCCTTAAAAAAAAGCTCAGCATTCAATCCACCTCGATTTGAACGGAAAGCTCCATACGTCTCACTTTTTAGATCGCGCTAGTCGCGTGCATCCCCGGGGTTGGTATCACTGAAATAATCATACTAAAATGGGCTTTATTCAGTGCCCTTTAACCCAGTCGCCCTTTTGAACTAGCCTGGTAATTTGACACCGATGCCAGTTGGCACTGTCAAAAGCTCTTGAATGGCAAGGCTCGTAGCTGCTGAACCTCAGCCTGCAGTTGGCGAATATGCTGGTCGTACGCCTCAAGGAGTGGCAAAGAGATAGCAGACTGCTCTACCTCAAAATGCCTCGGTCCGCGTTTGTAGAGGACGTTTGGCGCCTTCTCTATCTTAAACTTGGAAAACATTGCCTAGAAAACTTTTTTTTCGACGATCTAAACACGAGCGAAATGGTTGTTGTCAAGTGACAATAGCGAAATGATTGTTGTCAAGCACGCGTCTCTATAACCATTTACCTCATTAGAATAACTAGAACTCAATGACCATTCATGACAACAAGAAAACAATGGTGTCAACTAAGCGCGAATTTCAAAGACGCTCAGCTGCACTCAAAACATGTTATACGCCGGTAACTTTTTTAAATAACCAATTCGGAGAACAAGCTGAATAGAGGTCTTCATTAGAACTTTATTCATGTTGTGCACAAGACCTGACAATGGTTAGCGGCACGCGCTTCTACATGGAAAGTAAAGTTTTTGTCAATTAATGGTTTGTTGACGATTAAGAGACAAAGACGATAAAACAATACACAACTAGCCACGAAAGCGTTCAAGTTATGAATACTTTAGTGGAACTAATGCAATGAAAGTGTTTGGTAACTAAATTCCCCAAGAATCCTGTCACCATTTCTTAGATTGACTAATTATAAACTTTAATATGTTTGGAAAGAGTAAAAATCGATTAGTTTGAATTGGGGGAGTAACAGCACTAATAGCGCAATTGTGTTTTTAAATAACACGAAAGGCGCTTTTGTTTTCTTATACTTAAAGACATTCAATAATTTTATCATGACAATTTAACCCTCCCAAGAGTTTACTGATATTTCGAACATAATTGATAGTGGCGGAAACTACGGCAGTTCGTCGCTGCAAGTAGGCTACTTTCCACGCAGCGTGTTTGGCTTACTAGCGGCTGGCCTATTGCAGAGCATTAAACAGACCAGAAAAAAAGGCTTATTTCTTCGCTTCACTTTTCTTTGCCGATGACTGGGTTTTACTTGCAGTTTATTTTTCGCTTTTTCATTTGTATTTTAAAATACACACCCTGGCAATTTAAGCGTGCGTTTCTGAACGTTGGCGTTCGCCGGTTTGCAACAAGAAAGAAATAACTTCTACAGCCCGCGCTTCATGTAACAAATTTTCCCTTCCGTACCCCGGAAAAATGTCGCTGTACTGAGCGACATTTCCCCTACCCCACCACGAGAAGGGTGATATTGTCAGCATCTGGTCGTCAGCGAAGATTTTGAATCTCGCGCTCGGAAATTGGCTGAGAGTCGGTTCTTTGTTCTAGAAACAATAGCGCCTTTCAAGCTGCAAACAATAAAAAATGCCCATAAACGGTGTGCCATTGTCCAAAAATTAAACACAAAGTCTGATATGACAGAACTTAGGAAGCAATTATTAATGAGTTTTTCTCTTGTCAGAATACGCTATTGGTGCCCATGCCCTCCTCGGTTTAACTCTTCTTGGATAGACTTCTTGAATATTCAGTTTCATCTGAAAAGCAGTATTCCCTCATGGCTTCGCAAATTTTTTTCTTCCTTTGAACACATAAACTTCGCTGAAAAGGAGAAAATACATATTTTGCATTAAGTCTTTGCCAACCGGAGTGATGTACAATAAAGTTTCAATAATCATTTATCGTTGAGATTAGCGTTAAGTTTATTGAAATCAATAGTTTAAACCCAGGAGGAAGCTATAGCGCGGTTTTCACTTGATCATCGAAAGTCACCGGCCATTTCCGAGATATCCTTTTTCTCTGTGTCAAAACGAGTCTTGGTGCGAAACCATTCATATGAAAATGCTTTTCATCTATAAGTTCATTTTCATGCAAATCAAACTCATTTTCATAAGAAAAGTTTTGCACGAAGACGCGTTTTGAAACAGAGGCGAAAGGCAACTCAGAAATGACCTATTCGCGCTTGCTTTGGTTTTGTATTACCACGTTAAGGGATTGGCTGAAGAAAACTCGCGCCACTTTGTCATCCAATCAGAAGTAAAACCAGAACCAATCGCTACTCGCCTGCACACGTCGGCTGCAAGTATTTGCTTTGAATTTTTGATTGGTTCACTGGATTGTTTGCCTCTTCTGTGATTGGCTAGAGTTTAGTTTGGTTTTCGTTTCACCACGCTCACTTGAAAAGTGCCCTATTGACAAAGACATTAATCTTATACGTGGGTTTTTCATAGGGGTTTGGGTCTTCCGTTCCGCCATATTGTATTTAATGACATCACAAATGCGCCTTTAGCTACATCACGAAAGAGCTCTTCGTCATTTTCACCAAAATAACAAGATAGTATCAGCTTACAAGAAAAACATTAACCAGCTCATAGATCATAGGAGTTAAGGGAACAATAAGAAAGTTATTCCAATTTTAACTAAGCAATGTTCTCCAGTGTCCTTTAGAACCCAGTGTTTGGGATAATGTGTGGAAAAAATTAATGTGTCCGCGATATTGGTGCACTTCTACGGTAGCACTGATGTGGCAGTGAAAGATAATATTCACAGACTATGCTGTAAATATTATGAATCTTCACTTCGGAAGGGCCTTTGTATTAATATTTACATCTATTATCATAGCTAAAAAGTTTTTTAAAGAGTAGAAAGATTTTTGCAGTGTTTAAGACCACATTCAGCAAGAACTTCTTAAATTTTCTCTTAACCAAACCACCCTGGTCCACATAAAAATATGCCAAGCAATTATTGACATTGATGTCAATAATATGCTAAAAGAACAGTGTTGCAAGATCCACAGTTTCAAATTTCGAATTTTTCGACGTCAAGTGAAAATGATCTGTAACATACTGGCAATTACAAGAAGGACATCATGATCACGAAGAATGTGAAAGTAAACGTAATATATTGACCCTTTTTACAAGAAAATTATCGATTAAAGACTTGTTTATATGGAATCGGCTTGTCCCTGGTACTGGCGGTACCCTCCTTTTTGATCCAAACCAAATGAGAGAATGTTTAAAGCAATTCTTTATGAATCATTATAGCGAGCTGCCCACATACACGAGTGACAAAACACAACGTTTGTTTGGGGGCAAGTTGAGCAGAAGAAGATCACTCTCGTAACAGAAACAGCTATTCCCCAAATAATATAATGTTCCAAAAATCGTGATTTTTGTTTAAGACTTACCTGAAAGGATTCTCTCTTTAATTGAAAATTTACTACAACATGACGTCTCCTCAAACCTAATGAGGACGAGAAATGCTTTTTGGAAAATAAACATGTGCCTAGAGCTGTTCAGTATTCGGAGGAGCTTTCCTCGTTAATGTGTTCAATTCACATAAACGTAAATTTCCCAAGAACATGTGAATTCATTGTGGTTGTTTTAAATTTCTATTCCACTCGAACACCGGTATGTGCCGGAAAGTAACATGTTATCGAAGGTTGCCATTTTTCAATTTATCCTTTGCTTGTTGTATTTTTATTTAAAGTCATACCTGATAACTTCTCTTTCCGCCGCCGATTTGCTCGAGATCCCATACATTAACGCTACTCACTGTATGTAAGACGTGTCCAAGGACAATCATTGAGAAAAAAAATGCCACGAGCAATCGTTTGTGATTCATTATGACAATGCGGCGCACTCTTGCTTCGAACTAAGTCGGTTTCGAAAACTTATACATATAAATTGACGCCGATTTTTATCGATTGCGTCTTCCTGTGCTTGAACTGCATTAATAACAAAAGATACAACACTGCAGAGAAACACTCTCCGAATAATCAGCAAAACGAATTAAGTGGACACTTCCTGGGTCTATAGCTAAGTGACTCTTTCCGAGTGGGTTTCAAAATAGCCTCAATAAAATATCTTATTCTGCAACTCTGTTTTTATTTTAGTATACTTCACCGCAAATAAGTCTTGTCCGCTATGTTTCAAACAAACAATCAAGTATAGTAAACTTGCTTAGCGCGTACAAAAAAACACTGCGCCACAAGCGAAGAATTGAATATGTTTTTGTGAGAACTGCTGTTTACATTTTAGAGCTGAAGGAAACATAGGTGGGGCTTTGACAAAAACAATCATTTCTTGAATACATTGTTCCATTTTGATTCATAGCGTTATTCGCATCTTATTTTTGCCCGTAGCCCAGAATGGAAAATTTTTTAACTACGCTCTGAGAAACTAAACGAAGAGTGAATCGAACTTTCTCGAAATTAAAGCCAGTTCGTAAATCTTCGATATTTCTGTAAAGAATCGTTTTAATTTTTATTTCAAGTTGTTTCCTGTAGCTATCGTATCGCGGAAACTGCTGTGCTTGTTTTAAATTACCTTTTTGCAAGCTACTTAAGATAGTTATTTTTACCGAGTTGGTCTCGAGCTTAAAATGTTACTGTTGCAAGGTTTTTTCTCATTTATTGCAAGTAATCTAAGGCCAAGGTTGTTTCCAATTGTAACAACGTTAATAAACACCCAAGGCACAAGGAAACGGGTAAAAAGGTTTTGAAAAAGAAGTAACAGTATTTTTTGTTTATTATGCTTTCCTTAAGATGGTCGTTTTAAGTGAACGCCTTTTCCTTCCTCCAAAAGTCAGCTTTGCTTTGTTTGACGCACGTAGAAAAGTTTAAAAGGCTTTAGGAACTGTTCATTAAACGTTTTGTTGTCATTATCATGATAAAAGGGAAAATGTCAATATTTAAGGAGAGCATTTTCTTTTGTGGTGCCTAAGAACTTTCCCAGCCATTTTTAGTTGAAGTTATCACTGAAAACGGAAGTTTTAATTTATCATTAAACAAGATTTTGATGCTCTTAAAATCAAGCAGAAATAATCATGTTAGTAGTACTGGTGCATTTCTGGGTCGTATATCGCGCTTATCACACGCTTTGTGGGTAATTCCCAGTTACAAGGGTAACAATTCGCTAGAATTTATATTATCGCGACGAATCATCTAGCATTTCAAATACTCTAAATGCTAGGAAAATTTTGCCTTCAGTAAAAGAAAAAAATTGAAACATAGAAAGAAAAAGGTCTGTACCGTGTACAGGAAGATAAAACCCATATCTGCTAGTCACTGTATAAAAATATCGTATTTTATAGCACTCATTGATCTTAGCAAAGCATTGCAAGGTTTCTGCTCTCATGAGGCCCGGCGCCATAGGTGTACAATTTACTATCTTTGAAAGCTTTTAAAGTGAATTTAAAACCCTGTGATCCATTATTTAAATTTCAGTATCAAACAATCTCCATGTTTTATCCAGAAGACGCCACGCTGGTCGTTATAACTGTGAGAAAGATCATTTCCTTGTTGGCCTCAAAGTTTCGGTTTAATTAATCTTTGGACACCTGGAGTTCTTCACTGACTAAACCTCCATATTTGCCAATCACTAGAGACAGAGCGTTACTAATTTTTTTTTGTCATTTTGCATTTCTTTTTATTAAATGCAATTGACCTTTCTCGATGTTTTCTCACTCTATTGAAATAGCATCTGCTAACAGACGATATCTCGGATGTTTCATATGCAGCTATTAATTTTCGCTATCTATATGATATTTCTGTCTCCATCATTATCTATAGGGGTTTTGGAAGTTAGAACTCAATGAGATTCTCAATTGGTTAAAAACTGCAAAACACACAATTTTACCACGCGAAACGGACAATAACGGCTTTTCAATACTTTTTTAATTTTGCCTCCAGGATTTCATACCAAGCATAAAGATATCTCTTCTTTTGATATCATTGTAAATTAAAAATGTCGACGGCATCTAATAGAAGCTGTTACAGCAGGCAATTTTTCTTGCAACTATCTTGCAATTTTCGTTGCTCCACAAATGGAGCGAAAACTTGCCTGGTGAGAAAAAATTCTCTTCTCTTAGCCTTTCCGTTGAGGCAAGCGTTGCTAACAGTGCCTTAAGTGCAATGACAACAGGAAAAATTTCTGTCGCCTGAATGGCTGAAACTGAAACTGTTGTTGAAACTGTTGTTGAAACTGTTGTAAAAGATGAATAGATATGAAAGGTTTATAATCACTCGTTGGGATGAAATGCTTTATCAGATCAGTAGTACAATCAGTTCCAAATATACGATAACCCAAATTACTTTGATTAACGTCCAGTTTTGCCTCACGTTTTCGATATAAGGCGCGCTGTAAGATGGCGAGAATAGACAAAAAACGTCAACTACTTGAAGGAGACAATTTCTTGATGTGCGACCAAATTCTCAGAGGCACTACTAAGAGAATGTAAAGGCTTCATCTTGGAGAATTTACATTTCAAGCTTAGGATAGAACGAGTAATGGCTTTTAGTGAGCTTTGATCAGATGAGTCGCTGAAGTGCTAGATTGGATATGGAACTCTGACAGGCGGTCGTAAGTTCAAACTGTGTTGGCGGACCACAACCCAGGTTTTTAGAAATACCTGTTGAGATGAGCTGGCGTGTTTGCGTAAACTGGCGACATAAGTTCAAATGATTGCTTCCTGGGACGGAGGAGTTAACCGCGTAACCGGTTCACCTCCTTCCTACTCCAGAGGTTAAGAGGTTGGAGAATTGTTTCCGTCATAAGAAGGGTCTGTGGGTGGGTGGGTGGGTGTTCCATTAGCCGGATTTTTTTCCGCGACTCCTACACACCGTGGGGAGAGGGGGGAGGAGCGGTACAGTGACTTAATGGGGGAAGAGTAGTGGAAAATATTAACCACGTAACTTTTTGGTACCTGTAAGTGTTCGAACTAAAATAACACTTCTTTATATCAACAATTTATGGTGATAAATTTGAATTGGCGTACGTTTGATTTGAGGTACTATACTTGGATTTGAGGTGTAGAGATTGGTAATTGTGTTTTTGGTACAGCCTGGAACGTGATTTGTCTTTGAATAAAATGAAAAAAAAAAACTTCCTAGGTGATAGGAAGAAAAACAGGTATAAAAATACAGGCTGAAGGGTAAGAGAATGAATTTCCCAGTCCTTATATACCTTATTCCCAAGGTAATAGCTCTTATGTTGGTTTTTAGATTACTCGCGGCTTCAGAAATCCCAGGAGATTCTAGAAACTTGCAAATGTAACTCCCGTGAACAGCTCAAGCGGCTCTGCACGCATTTCCAATCTCTACGAAAACATCCGCGTAAAGCGCGTAGTAACATAAACCGAGTAAGGACTGGGTATCACCACTAACTGGGTCTTTGACTCTGGCAAACGGCAAAGGGACTCTCAAGTAGTCACAGATAGCCGCAAGTTAACCTTGCGTAGAGAATTGCGTTGGCTGGCCTAACGGGTTTGCAAGTTTGCTCGCAAGTACAAGCAAGTCTCAAAAAAAAGGATAATCTAGCGCAGCCAATATCCTGTATTTCATTGGCTAATAACTATAGGTTGCTATAACAACGAATGGACGTCACTTAACTTGCGTTGACTTAGGTTGGGTGGCCGAACGGCGAAAAACTTGCTTCGACTTGCGATCAAATTTGATCTCGACCAAAGTCAGCGCAAGTCAGCGCAAATCAACGCAAGTGCACGCAAGTCCTGACCAAACGGAGTCCCAAGTAGACTCAAGTTTTCAATTTGCGTCTTCTTGCGAGTCCGTTTGGCCAGGGCTTAAAAATAGCTGGAGATTACCTTAAGAATATGACTTATATGGGGCTTTAATGGAGATACCTCACGTTTTGCTCAGCTTGAAAAGTTTAGCCTACGGTTTTCAACTTCGTCTTTTGTAGATCCGTGTCAATCTTCTTCATCTTTAACCAGACTTGTTTCTTTATCATCTATTATTATCTCTTTGGTGTTTTTCTGTCATTAGTAAACTACTTTTTTCAGGTTTGCTCTAATTTGAAAGTAATTTTGTACGTGACTGAGCTCTCCTACAGTTCACCCTTTCTTGATTACAGTCTGTTGCGAGTGAAACCAGTTAAATCTGAACGCTGATTGGTGACTTCATCATTATCATCATCATTATTGGAACGTCCTCCTACAGGAGCCTTTGGGCTGTAGACTCTCTGCTCTTCTTTCCAGGCTTTCTGGCCCTCTGCTGCCGATCCTGCCTCTGCCCAAGTTCAAAGTCCTTCCTCCTTAAAGAAGCTACGTCACGGCTTGTGCATCTTGAAGAGTTGAGCTTAAATTTCTCAAGTTCGTCATTAGTAATCCATGTCAATCTTCTCCATCCTTGACCATCCTTGATCCTTAATGTTTATTTATTTATTTATTTATTTATTTTTTTTTGGGAGGGGGGTGGGGGAGGAAGGTTTTATTCTATCTTAGTAAACTACTATTTTCGGGTTTCTTTCAATCTAAAACTAATCTTGCACCAGACCAAAATAATATAAAAAACTTGACTGAGCCCCTATAAGCTCCATTTCCACTGTTCTCCTCCATGCCTCCTGCGGTCGAACACGTATCCCTTTGCATTCTGGTATCCATGTGAGAGCAACTCGTTTTGATCCATTCTAAGACCAAGCCATATCCATCTCCTCTTTGCCACCTGGTTGCCTATTGTACCCATTCCCACTCTAATCACCCCATTGTTATCCACATTACTAGTTCTTTAATATCTGACGAAGTTAAGGTTTTTATGTAAGAAAGCCTCCAGGCTCCAGCTGTTTCGTGTCCTTTTGGGTCAATTCTCCAACCTTTTCAACCATGCAATCACATCGAGATGACATTCAACTTCAAAATTTAGACCTTGCTCTTGCCTGTAAACTAACCGTAAAGATTTCATTTGTTGCTAAACCTTTTGGTTTTTCTCGGCTTTTTTCGATGATTTTCGAATTCAAGTATTTTTGTGATACCTTCTTAGCTACTTCGTTGGTTTTTTTTCCTATTTTCCTTTTCAAATTTGGCCAACATTATCTATATTTTCCATATTTGATTGCGACAAAATGTAACTTGTGATAATCGGTATTGACATAAATTATTATTTTGCCGGCGCGGAACAGAGAACTGGGTGCTAGCGTAGTACCCAAAGGCTCATGGTTAGTACGTTTGCGAAAAGAAACGGTTGAGAAACCTGTGACATTCTACGGTCAGCCTTGCCACCAGCACTTTCGCATAAGGTTTATTTTCATTGTATAAATAACGTTATCTGATTTATCTTTCATTCTGTTGTATACATATCAACCTTAAAACCCCAAAGGTGGTGCCAAGGCATTTGATCCGGGGTACACGGTCCCTATTTTTCCTAATGATAGGTTTTGGGGTGTCCGGCTTTGGCGCATGTAGGACTTTACTTGATGTATCTCTTATCCACTTTGTTGTAAGTTTATCAGTGCCACAATTAAAACATGTCTTGAGCCCTGCTGGTAGCCTTATGCTCCATTCACGAAGGAGCGAAGAGGATGAGTGAGTGAGTGGGCCCTGCTGACCAACGCGTCCATGCCCCGTGCAACTTTTTGTGTGTGTTCGGTTTTGTAGTGAAGGCAAATTGCTATCGAAACGGAACAAAAATACTTTGCAGCTTTGTGACCGCGCTCGAAGGTAACAAATAGCCCTGTAGCTAAGTGACCGCCCACGACAGGTGAAAAAACATACAGGATCGGAGCGCAAAATAAATTGAGGCTTCAATGTGTGTTGTACGGTTCACATGTATATTGGTCTGAGTTAATAATGAGAGACGAATAAAACAAACAAGCTTTACTGATCTGTGAAACGGCCCGGGGATGGGGTACTCTACAAAGTTCTATCTGAGGAAGTTCCACCCCGAGGTCCAACCCTTTACCCTTTTGTACATCATTTTGACAGAAAAGTTACCACTTTCGTATACCTTTAATTGATAAAAGGCACCCCTTTCACATACTTTCATGAATGGCCCGTATTTTGACTAAATCACAAAAAAAGGAAGACTTCTTGTCATTTTCATGTGGTGCCTAATAATTGAAAAGATACAGCCATAAGGTGCGGCTGTTCGAAATATTTGAATTAAAGGTTTCTTAAAATAACCAAATTACAGATTTCCCTACCCTCTTAAACACCTCAATTTGTGAAATCGCTACCCCCCCCCCCCACCCCCCTCTTATATACCTGAAGACTGGAAAGGGTACTTGGAAAGGGTACCTCTTTCGGGCGGAGCCTCTCCGTGGAAACGGTCATTCAACGTTGTAATCAAACGACAGTAATAGCGTTTTTCGTCAACACGCGAGTCTTATGCGTCTTGTGTCTTAATGCCTAGACGTATCATACGCCTGAGACGTATTATACGTCTTCCTGGGTAAATACCGCCATTCGATTCTGACAATCCAGAAAAACTGCCGTTAGGCGAGTGTGCTATTGATGTTCTTACCTCACAGTTTTGACGTCTTCGGTGATCTATTACTGAACATTAGCACGAAAACATGGAATCTATCTGCCTCGTACAATAGAGAAACAAATTTAAAAAATATATTTATTGATCATAACTAAGAATGAATCAAAAAGCGAGAATAATTTGACTTATATTCATGATCCGCACCCGCACGCGATTGGTCAAAACGTGTCACGTGACGGAATATGCCCCAGCTAAAACTGAGGAATATATCACTCGAAAACTCCCAGTTTTCCTCGAGCTCTCGGAAAATTGTTCGCTTCTCGGAACAGATAATGTCCGCGGACAAATATCCTAGCATATTTTTGGACCAAATGGAGGCTGTTGTTTATATATTTCCGCGTCAAATGGAGGCTATTGTTTATTTAATTATGGCCATGTTTGCTTAGGGTATCAACGCACCGCTCAGACGTACGTCGAACTTTACATATGCCGAAACCAAATGTCGCGATCAGGTACATGTTAAGTTCCACGTCTGAATCGGTTACGATCAACACATTTGTATTTGAGTCGACCTTGCCGTTTTATTGGATGGCGCCAGTTGGCTAGAGAGCGGCAAAAGTTCACCTTCGATTCAAGCCCGGTTCAAACATCGAAGTATACATGTGCCGAAAAAAAACCCATTTGTGTCGACTCAAATCATTAAATTCGACAGCTGATTCAGACATTGAAATTAATGGCGTCGAAGCTAATTGCTAATTCGACGCAAAATTTCTGAGGAAAAATATCATTCATACTATGTTTACCTAATGTATGCATTAGATTCGGCACATGTAAGGTTCGACGCCTGAATCAAAGTCGAACGTTGGCAGTTCTATTCGGCTGCCTGAGTCGACTAAAACGGCAGGGGCGACCCGAACCGACACAAATATGTCAATCCTAACTGATTCAGACGTCGCACTTGAGGTTAGACACATGAAAAGTTGGACGTTTGAACCGGGACTCAAACTTCACAAGTGCCGCATCTAATGTATACATTACAGATACATTATATAATTACAGGTTAACGCACTCAGCGAGTGAATTATCGGGACTTACCTGCACGAGTTCACTAACAATAAACGAGAAATTTCGATACCGCACTCGGCAAAGCCTCGTGCGGTATTGAAAATTTCGAGTTCATTGTTAGTGAACGAGTACAGGTAAATCCCGATAATTCCCAGCAATGAGTACGTTAACATTTTTATTAGGGACTGTGCAATAATTACCTGGAGGGGGGCTGGGAAATGGGTGAAATATGCCCCAAAACTAAGTCATACCCCCCTCTCATTAAGCAAAAATTAATTTCAACCCCCCTCACATAATGATAATATTAAGGCTAAGTTCCCCCCCCCCCCCCCCCGCCCCCCTCCTTTGAAAAAAGTCTCCTCCCATTGATTCCCTCATAAGTAGTTTACTTGTTGGAGTTCTTCCTCCGGTACAAATAACACCTCAAATGACTCTTCGACGAATGTCGAAGAGTCATTTGAAGAGTCATTAGAATCACTGGACTCTGAGCTTGTGTCGTCTTCGAATGAATTTGGAGACTCCTCATTTTCTACAGCATCTCTGGCGCTAATGTTCCCGCGTGCGTGGGCGAGAACTCGATCAATCAACTCAGCCTTGCTTCCACTTGTCTTAAGACCTTTTTGCTTTAGATACATTTTCAGCTGCTTGTTGATAAGCGCTTCTACATCTTTTTCAATTGTCCAAGAAATGAGCGGAAGAGTGTTTCTTTCTCTTAGTCTCTTTTTGGCTTTTGCATCGGGGAACTCAAGGTGCTGTGCATAACTTTTACATGCAGTCTCGTCCACGTTGTACTGGGAACATACCTCTTGCAAAGACCTTTCTTCAGAAGAGCAACAGTTGGGTTTTTCATTGTGCTAAATTATGATGCCATGTGTGCTAACATTGGCGTCTTCTTTTTCATTGAGTAACATTATAGTGCTAGTTTTGTAACTTTTAATTAAAGTTTCCTGTTTTATTAAATCCTGGTGCAAATAAAGTAGCACTGTTTTAACACATATAACAGAGGCATTCCTTTCCTACTGCATGACAGATAGGAAAACAACAGGTCATAGATCAGAACACCTTAGAGGTGATAAATTTGTCAGTTTTGTTCCAATGTCAGTATTTATATTTGAACTCTAATAACTCTTCAACAACTTTTCCAGTTTGCAAAAAGGAATGAAAAAGTAATGCCCCTCCCCTGTATGTAACAAATTTTACATCCAACCCCCCCTCTCTCTTGTTGTCATTTTCTCTTATGCCCCCGTTCTAATTTTCCAACCCCTCCCCACTCTCCGGGTAATTATTGCACAGACTAGTAGTCAAATTGAATACACTGCACAAAGAAACACTGCATTGAAACCACCGTATTGAGTCAGTCGAAGCCATGGTGTAATGACAGTGGTGTGTTGAAGTTACACCACGGCTATTACACCACGATAATGACGTCAATGTGGTTGTCTCGTCACAACCCAGTATCACGTGGTACAAATCAGCCAATCAGAAAATCGGAATTCGAACAGGGTATGAAAGTTGAATAATAAATTATATTATACCCACGATGCTATACATTCAAGCAAGGTGCCATGCGCAAACTGACCAGCTTTGAAAAAGGATGGCGCGAAAGGAGAGAGCTTGTTCGTCATGCTTCGAAAACACTAAATAAATGTACGTGTCTAATGTGAGTAAAAGATGGAGGAACAGTCGTAATGTTATCTCGTTGAGATGAAATCAGTAGTAACAGAGAGAAATATTTAAAGAACTTGACTTCAGGGTGCAAGTTTGCGAGTTTGGTCGAGCTATGGTTCGTATTTTAGCGAGTTTGGTCGAGCCATGGCTCGTATTTTGGCGAGTTTAGTCGAGCTACGGTTCGTATTTTAGCGAGTTTGGTCGAGCCATGGTTCGTATTTTGGCGAGTTTAGTCGAGCTACGGTTCGTATTTTAGCGAGTTTGGTCGAGCCATGGTTCGTATTTTGGCGAGTTTAGCCGAGCTACGGTTCGCATTTTAGCGATGTTTGGTCGAGCTATGGTCCGTATTTTGGGAGGGTTTGGTCAAGCCATGGTTCGTATTTTGGCGAGTTTGGTCGAGCCAAAATACCCATGGCGAGACCAAACGAGTCTGATGTGCCACCGAAGCGTACAAAAAAAGTACGATTAGGTGTTTACCGTACCCAAATTTGGTCAACTGATCATGATATCGTAGCATATCAGGTCAGTGACTTGATATGGCAGGATATCAGGACAGTAGACACGGCTTCTGATTGGCTAATAGCAAATTTGGGTAGGGTTCTGTGGAATATCAGGTAGGTTTAGTCTGCCAATTTGTATTTCGGCCTGATTGCATGGCTGGCTCAACCAAACACCACCGAGGCGTACCAACTGCTATATTCAGTGCGACGTTTTACAATCATTCAATTGGATATGAACGATTTTGAGTTTAAATTTCCTCGATGGCTTTTTGGAATGTTTACCAACAGAGCTATTTGTTTCTTTTTGTTTCGAAATACCAAAGTATTAATTAAAAACTGCTTCTGTTACGCGTGCAAACTTGAAAATTATAATTGATCGAACGAAATCAGTTCTGATGGAAACAATTTTTGTTTCAACATGTTTCAGCATTTCCTTAAGGCGTAGCAACGTCTCGAACACTTTTTAACGTGATCAGACCTACTGGAAAATGTAATTTCTGACGATTGAGGGACGAATTAGTCAGAAATAATTATTCTAAGGGCACGATTATTTAGAACTATTTAGGTTTTGGCGGGAGATTAACCTCATTCTGGGTCGGTCAATCTTCGTGTTCGTCCACTCTTTTGTTATTTATTTATCTTTTGTTATAACAGCTTGTATGTATAATTGTGAAATCGTCTAGCTTATTGATTTTGAACCCTTTCCTCGGGGTCTTATGCTGCTGCGCGCATTAGATGAGGAATACGTTTCCACATATTTTTGGGCCACATCTAAAGGGTGGTTTTTTAGTGGTTTTTTGCCTGGCGTAACACAGGTTCTGATCGATAGAACTAGTAGTTGCAATTTGCAAGGACAGAGATTATCTAATTGAATGTCTCGTGTTAGTGTAGTAAGAATTTTGATGGTAGTAGGAACGGTTGCTTGGGAGAGAAGTTAAGATTCCACGCGATGTGATATATAAATTCTACTCGCCATACTCTCAATGTCAAAAAATTTCTGGATAATTCTCGATGTCGAGAGGTCGGCCACGGCGTGGTCCAAAACGATCCATAAAATTGACGACTAGCCCATTTTACAGCTCCCTGCTTAGGGATCAGACCTTTGAACAGAAGAGGGGCTAGAGCTGACTTATTAGACAAACCTTTTATCTCTATCGTCAAAGGTCCACCTAAACCTCACTTTCATCCAGAGCCTCGGTTACGTTTCGCAGAATTGTAACTGGTCTGTTAAGGTGGCTTACTACAGTTTTGGTGGATTATAACAGCTCAAATTCTAACTCTTTTGAAAAATGTTCCAAGAAGTTTTTCCTTTCTCTATTTACTGTTAACTTAAGACTTTTACCATTCTATGTGAAACTTGAACAATTAAAAGTGAACAAATAGCCAAAATGAGCGACCGAGTACCTAAGGAGAGACTGGGCACTAGTAGCTTAAATCACATTTTTCTCAAAATCTACCCGTATGACCCCACCTCAAAATCTCAGGAACAAGAAATTGGCTCTGATTTAACATTCATGCAAAGTAAAATAAAAATCTGTAGGACAGATTTTGCGCAAACTGGGAAAATGTGCAATCAAAAATAGCTCAAAATCTGTCTTACAGATTTCTATTTTACTTTGCATGAATGTTAAATCAGAGCCAATTTCTTATTCCTGAAATTTTGAGGTGGGGTCATACAGGTAGAGTTTGAGAAAAACGTGATTTAGTCTTTCCTTAGGTACTCGGTTGTTCATTTTAGCCATTTGTTGACGTTTAATTGCTCAAGTTTCACATAGAATGGTAAGACTTGCGTAAGCAGTAAATAGAGAAAGGAAAAACATCTTGGAACATTTTTCAAAAGAGTTAGGAGTTGGGCTGTCATAATCCATCAAAACTGTAGTAAGCCACCTTAATTACAATAGCTGGAGACTCGGTCGCCTCATGGTTAGTGCGCTTATATTGTCTCCGGATCGCGCGTTCCGGGTTTAAGACCTTGCCGAGGTCATTTGGTTGTGTTCTTGAGCAAGACACTTTACTCCCACAGTGCCTCTCTCCACCCAGTTGTATAAATGGGTACTGGTGAATTTAATGCTAGGGATAACCTTTCGATGGACTAGCATCCCATCCAGGGGGGAGTAGAAATACTCCTAGTCGCTTCATGCTACAGAAACCGGGAAAAGCTCCGGCCTGATGAGCCTCTTGGCTCGATCTCATGCAGGCATGTTTACCTATTCTAATAGCACTGAAGCGGTGAACGAACCGTGTGAGTAATGATGCTGTTTTGTACTGATCAGCTGAAAAAGGCGCAGAAATGTTCACTAACAGTCGAGAGATCAGAGAGATTGCCGAAAATGTACTTGATAATTACTGAACTATGGTCTGCTGCTAACCAGTCAGATTCGAGTATTTTCTTGTAGTAATAGATACTGAAATTGCATTACCGCTGTCCAGACCTTCCTTTTGATAATCTTTGTCAACTGCAAATAGTCCTGCTGTTAAGAACCAAAAATAACCAGAATTGTTCATTTTGTGATAAAAGCATGAAACTTCCCAGGATGAGTAACCTCTATAAGGTAAACATTTTCTGATATGGAGCCATCCTAAATTTACACCCAGAACCACGCTACGCGCATGTCAAAAAATGACATATTAGGCCCCTACATGGGAACGAGACTGAGTTAAAATGCTTATATTTCTAAGCCTTCTCCGGAGTACTTTGCCTAGATTTCTTGCTTTTAAATATGACAGCAACTTATAAAGTATCTGGAAGTTGAAAAATTTGTCACGTGATTAGTCACGTGACCATCATTTTCATTAAACAATAAAATAATACCGAACATTGCATTAATACGATTAATAATTTTTTTTCTCTTCTTCTTTCTCGTTTTTCCGCACAAATAAAAAGAAGTAATTATTTTGAACATTACAATATAGTAATAAGATATTCAAACTTAGAAACTTGTGTTTCGGCATGCACAATGACATATTGGGGCTTTGCATCAAATCGAGGCCGAGACAAAGGATGGATCTATGTTGGCTATTGAGGTGATTTGCTTAACGGGTCTGGCTTAACGGGATATAACTAATTTTGGTGCGGAATTCAAGGGAAAACTCTTGATTGGTTTGAATACTATTTGACTAATCGCACACAATGGTGCTCCGTTAATGGCTGTCTCTCTGACTTACTTCTCTCCTAAATGTGGTGTGCCACAGGGAACGATCCTCGGTCCTCTTTTATTTCTAATTTATATTAACGATTTGCCTAACTGTCTATCATTTGGCATACCTAGAATGTATGCTGATGACACCCACATTACTTATGCTGGTTCTGATTTGCATCCGATTAAGTCTAGTCTATCTCACGACATTGAAAAACTAAGCAAATGGATTGTGTCTAACAGACTTATATTCAACGCTACAAAAACGGAATTTATATTGATCGGCTCTAGGCAAAGATTAAGTACTTTATCTGATACACTCAAACTCTCCATTAATAATGTTCCGATTGAGCAAGTTTCCTCTGCGAAATCACCTGGAATAAATGTCAATGAAAATCTAACGTGGCATTCCCACATCAACTGTGTAAAAAGGTCGCTTCTGCAATTGGAGTCGTAAATTGAGTTAAGGTAATTTCCTTGAAATTGTTCTACCATCAAACTTTTTTTGCAACTTGGCATAATTAACATTCATGATATGAACACTAAGTTCGCCCTTGAGTTCGCCCTTACATCGACTCAACTTGATCGAGTCACATATAGAGATTATTCGTCGTTCTTTTATCCACTGCCTTATTAGATTACTGGTGGCGACGAAACTTCGCTTGGTGGCAGGTGATTTCGCTTGGAGCGAGTTGACTTCGCTTGGTGGCGACCGGGAGTCCGTTGGGGGCGAGACTCCCTGATGGTGAGATGACATAAACATACATAGACTGAAATGATTCTTCGAAAACGTTTAATAACTCGATGGCAACTACGTAAACACGAACACAAAATTTTGGGGCGAACTCGAAATAGAAATTTTATAGTGCGGGCGAACTCGGTGGGGGCGAAATCGCGATGGGGCGAAACCGGTATCATTTTAGAATTAAGTCTTGGTTGCTTGAAAGACACAAAATTTTATGTTGAAAGTAAAGCTTCTTTTATTCACATAAGCAGTATTGCTTCATTTAAGCCGTGTTTGATTGCCTGGCTGTGGGAACACTGCACTTTTTCGGACAGTTCCGTGGTTAGCTTGAAGTCCTCACCTTGGCCAAAATACACCCAGTACGGAACTATTTTCCAAAAAAAAATGTTCTTCTATCAAACTTTTTTCTTCTTCAAATATATTTTTTTATTAGACTGTTCTTAGCAAATACTCGAAAAAAAAATCGGGGGTCACCGTTTAAGAGAAGAGGAGCATATATTTCACGATCGAGCTTAGTTTGAGGGAAATCTCTTACGTTTTGAACGCGCACGGGCTCATGATTTAGGGATGCGCAATGCAATGCTAAGGAATCACCTTAAGTCATTTGTGCCTCAATCTACCCTACTCTGCATATGCAACTCACTACCTCAACCTCACTTTGATTACTGCAGCCTAGTCTGGGGTAATTGTGGCAAAACATTATCTAACAGGCTACAAAAGCTACAAAGCCGTGCTGCACGAGTAACAATTTCATCAGGCTATGACGCTGATGTCGATTCCTTGTTTCTCATACTCAGCTGGAAAGACTTGCAATTTCAATGTCAAATTCAGAAAGGCCTAATGGTTGTCAAGTCTTTAAACGGTCTGGTTCCCGAATATCTCACTTCTAAATTTGTAACACGAAATGAATCAAATTATGCTTTAAGGGACTTGGTTAACAAATTTGTTGTTCCCTGTCCGAGAACTCACTACATGAAAAATAGTTTTAGTTACAGCAGCGCAACCCTTTGGAACAGCTTACCCTGTAATCATGGAAATCAGGTTTATAAGTAGAATGTTGTTGTAAGTTAATATGATATTAGGATTAGAATTTTAGGGTTAGGATCTTAGACATGTTATTGGAATTTATTGTGCCTGATGAATTTTTACCGTAGATAAATAATGACTAAAGATTAAAGATTAAAGATTAAATATTAAAGACTGCATTTCTTACAGACATAAAATATACCATCCAGTAGGTCGTATTACAAGTTTCCTTGTTTTCTCATTTAAGTTTAGAACGTACTTTAAAAGCAACCTAAACAAATTCATAGGCTGCATTATCTAAATTGACATGATTGATGTATTTTACATTTTAATGCTATTTACATTTTTTCTGCATTTCCTTTGAAAGATACTGCGGCAAAGTGATAGAAAATTCTTGTTCTCTCACAAAATTAACATATGCTTGAAGGCTAATCTTGACTGTACCGGTTTGTGCAGTTGTGGTGGAAATTACAACGAAAAGAACCTCTATTCAGCTAGTGTTTCTAAAAGCAGGCTTAGGAACGTTATAGCCAGTGAAAGCTGTTTTTCAAATCATTTCCTTCAGACCAAAAAGTTCAGCTAGTGTTGTGACATACCTGATCTATTCCGGCAGATTTGAAAGTTTGAAAAGCGAAATAGAAAAGGTGTTTCAATCACAGTAAGCGAGTAACTCAAGAAAATCATGTCGATCAAACCTATACATATTGACTCTGTATCTCAGCTTCGATTTGATGCATAGTTCTCATATTACGTTTTTGGCACATCCAAAACATACATTCATGGTTTGAATTTCCTAGTCTAGATAATAGAATCTACATTGCAAATGATAAAATTGGTACGTAAAAAATCGTGAAATTTATCATCATCATTTCATTTCTTAATAAAACCTACATTTTAGAGTTGGACTGGCCCACGGATGGCTATGCTAGCCTAGGTGGGCCAGTCTATCAATAGTTACAAATGATTTATTATTATTATTATTATTATTACTTTTATTACTATTGTTATTACTATGATAAATAGAGAAAACTGAAATAGAAAGATAGAAAAAAAGTGGATAAAATAAAAAGAAATAGTGGGAAAAGAATGTGATTTAATAGATAATGTTTTATTTGTTTGTTTGTTTGTTTGATTGTTGGTTGGTTGTTTCCTTTTTTACTACTGCTACTGGCATTTTAATTTAGAAATGATCCTGCGAACTTCAATGAAAGAATCTTCATCTTCGAGAACACTTAGTAGTTTGTTTTTAATTCTGAGTTTGAATGATTTCTTTGGTAGTTTTAAAAATGGTAATGATTCCATCAGTGCGTATTGCTTTGCTGGCAATTGAACGTAATGGTCACGTGACTATCACGTGACATAATTTAAGACTCAAAGGCAATGGTTAATTTGTTGTTGTATTAAAAAGCAAGACACTAGACATAGTAGTCCCAGAAGGCAAAAAAAATCGGTATTTTGCATCAGCCTCGCTTCCATGTAAGGGCCTTGTATGCCATATTTTTGACATGCGCATTCCATGGTTCTGGAAGAAAATTTTTCATGGCTCCATGTCAGGAAATATTTGTCTTATAGAGGTTAGTAACCCTGCCAAGTTTGATGCTTTTATCAAAAAACGAACAATTTTGTCCCTTAACAGCTGGACTAAAACTCTTTGCTAGCCATTTTGGTCCCTCTTTGCTAAACTTGATTATGAAGGCTAGAAAAATTCTTCTCGACGGTCGCTTTTGTTTTACTTCATCAGCAAATTACCACCCTTCATCATTATTCGCCTGTTAAACAGAATTGGTTGTGTTGCAGTGAGAGAAAATTCGACTTACGTTTATGAAATCTCTCGAGGCATAAGTGGTTTTTCGGGTTCGGAACTTTGTCGATCTTTGATCTCCGAAATAGCATAAATCTATAGAAAATTCTTACTTCCCTTCCAGGCTACGCCGGAGGTTTCTCCCCGAAAACGCATCAAATGTTTTCCGTCCACACTATGCCGGAGAAATTTGAAAACGCACCAATCACCGGTCATTTTGGATTTGTGTTTGAGGAAAACTCGGTCAGGGAAATCACGTAATTATCGTGACGTCATCGTTTTCGAAAAGCTCCGTTTTCAAATGTTTTGCGTCCACATTAAAACGAAAGGCCGACGTTTTCAAATTCCTTCGGTATGAGCAGTGTTTTTGAGAAGCTCCGTTTTCGTGACGGATTAGTGTGGACGGTAGGCCTAACCGTAAAAATAAAGCTGCGTTTTCAAATTCCTCTGGAGTAGTGTGAGCGGGGCCTTACTCTACTATTCTAAAAGAACATGTGTTATAAAAGAGAATATTCACAAACCCTCTCTGTTATATTTTTCTTTAACAATGATTCCATAACTTCTTCTCCCAGAAAGGAAAGCATTCAGACAAATTCATGCTATGGAACATTTATTCTTTAGTTTAAAGGCATACAAAGCAGTCTTAAAAAGCAGTTTTACATTTGTTTCACAAATACTTAGTTCCGCGTTAAAATGGATTTAAATTACAATAATTATTATTGTTTGCTACTTAATTCTCTAGCTATTACAAATTCATTAGTTTTAGCAGTTTGCTGATTCAGCTTCAAGTTTTCCTTGTTTCTTTTCTGTTTGTTTGTTTGCGCTAGTCATCAAGCTTATCTTGAGAGCCACAATATTCTTCTATCGCTCGACATAAGCTCATCTTTTGCCTTGAACACATAATCTCCGCCTGCAAATTGTGAAAGAATAACATTTAAATTGACGTTATGAAAGAGGTTTTCTATGGAGCAGAAAAATTACTCGTGTCTTCGATAATATTACGAAATTTTTGTGCTGTCCTTACGCTTATGAATAGGAAAAATTCCTTTCTTTTAAACTGTATTCTATTAAGACTTCGATGCAAACGAGTCGTACAAATATAAATTATAGAAATGAGAGTATGAACGATCTGTAATTTCCACTGACAAAGCTAGTGGCGATAGAGAAATTGTATGAGTATAAACCGAACTATACCTTTTTCAGTTGCCGTTTCAGTGTTTGTCCTCCATTGGAGATGCAATAATTCGGATTCAGTGTACAGTAAGAAGGGACGCTGCCTGGAAAACTCGAGCGGATTTCTCCTACAAAGAAAATGCTTACAAGCATGGCAATCACCATAACTTGAATAGCGCCATGAGTGTGAGCTCTTCCCATTATTCACTAAGTCCTTGGTTCAAGTCTTCACTCACAAGAGATGTTCTGTCAGTTAGGTTTGACCTAAACCGTTTCAAGAAGTCAGATTTATATAGCATTAAGCACTGCACGACATCTTTGCTTGGCGGCGTACGTCAGTTTTCCGAGCAAATTAAAGTCGTTAAGTAGAGCTTGCAGTGAGCAGGGCGAAGGTTTTCATCTAACATACATACTTCATCTCGCATTAGTTCCATCCCGGGAGCTAATGCGTTTTAAAGTAAAATTAAGGAAGTTCTTAGACTTTAAAACAAAGCCGATCGCCGTAATTTCCCACTGGACTGGAATAAAAGGCAAATTAAATAGAGCCATAATGTGAAATTGGGATATTTTTTTCCCCTCCTACCCTGCGTAGGGCCATGGCGATTGACGAGGCATGTTTTCTGTGCATCCTACGCGTTAATTGACCGTTTGTTTTTTCTGAATTTTGTGTTCATCCACTATTCAAAACGCGACAGAAAACACTCCAAGATCTAGAATATATCGATGTGCATGTGTAAAATAAAAAATCGAATAAACCAGCCTATGAAGCAACTTATAAAATACCCCTCACAACCCTTCCTAGGCTAGCAAAGTCATCCAGCAGAAATATTTATCTTGCTATCATGTTAATGGAACACAACTATGTCTTTTCATCCGAAATGATCAATATTGCACACCTAGCTTTTTCGCCGCCAAAGATTTCGGCGAATTCGGTTCTTTAGCGATGCTAATGTCTTCTAAGTGCTGTTATTTTGTCGCTTTCGTTTTTTTCCTAACAAGACAAAACTTCCTGCACAAATTTAAGTCTAAGAGTAAAGAAAACGAATACCGTGTATACTAATTAGATTTTAAGTTAAATTAACTCATTTGGAAGACAAGTGTTTTCGCCCACTTATGCACGACACCATGACGTCAAACGTGTTCAACAGTTTAATTTGTTTTTCCTTAACACGTAACTTAGAGATGGAGCTTTCTTTCTCCAGAATCGAAAACTACTTCAAGTGTCGCTTTAAAAAGGCCTACACTGTTCGCGTGACGTCATACACACGTCACAATGACGCAATGAGCTGGAGCGAAACCCAAAAGCATGGTTTTATTTTACTTTTCAAATTACAGCAATTAAATACGGATACAGGCTCTCACGAAAGCATCTTAATATTAACCAGCTGATAATTTTTGGCCGATCAAGAACTTCCGCAAATCCATTTTGTTCTCTCTCCTATGTTACCAATATCGAAAAATGAAAGAATATATAACAAATTCATGGCTCTATGTGCCATCCATCGGTGACAATGACATGAAAAGAAATCACACATATTTTTGTATCCACACGCGCACTATATAACACTGCTAGATAAAGTTCGAAGAACTGAAGAACAAAGCTTTTGAAAGTTAGCCTACTGTTGCTCACGGTTTACTCAGCCGATTAAAAAAAATAATTCGCTAGACATCTGTTTGTTGCTGACAGGAGTGACATCCTAAAATTTCAGAAATGTTTGTATACTTAACTCTAGTTTTGACAAGGAAAATCTATATAGAGGTTTCGAAAAATACAGTAGTGTAATAGTCAACGATTTTTCTTTTTAAACCACGTTGTCAAAGCGCTAAAGTTCAGAATTTGAAAACAAATCTTAGAGTTTATTGTGGAAAACAAAAGAAAAACATTTCCGCATGAAAGTCCTTCTTTATGATCAAACAGGTCACACATTTGGACTATTTATTCAGCATAATAAACAGTACAACATGAAAGTACTGCTCAATAGCTTTCATTTGAATGGTCACACTAGGGTTTCATCCACAGACTTGAAAGTTAGAACCATCTTGTACGGCATAATAAACAGTACAACATGAAAGTACTGCTCAATAGCTTTTATTTGAATGGTCACACACGATAGGTTTTCATCCACAGACTTTAAGTTAGAACCGCCTTGCACAGCATAATAAACAGTACCATATGAAAATACTGCTAAATATAGCTTTCCTTTGAATGGGTTTTAGGGTTTTATCAATAGACTTAGAAGTTAGAAACATAAAAAATGGAGTGAGATTTGTCGTATACCTTTTTAATTCATAGGCATTCACACCAGAATGTTACCAAATTCTGTGCACGTCGACTCGATCTGTGCAGCTATGTTTTAACACCAATTTACTTTCTCGATGGATCGTGAGCGAGTCTTGCGAATGCAGGCGCTTTCAACATTCAGTTATCGCAATCTGTGCTGTGTAGTCGTTCCAGGCCAAAGCATCCAAATGGCTTATACATGGCACACTGAAGGATGGCAACCGATCACTGGCGGCGTGTTTCTCAGAAATCCAGCTGGGAGACTCCGTGTCCGAAAATCTATTCTTTTTACATTTCATAAAGTGAGCAATGTTATGAATACTTGCATTCACGAAACAAGAAGTTTGGAAATCAAAAATAGCCATCGTGCCCAAAATGGCTTCTGGATGTTCGAGAACCATACACCGGGTAACTTTTTTTGATATAATCAAGAGAAAATGCCTCATTTTCTCTTGATATAACTGATATAAACAAATTTATACACAAGTGCGTACATTGTATTGCGCTTGAGTTTCCTATTGAAAATAATAACCTTGCATCTAAACATGCAAACCAAAACTTTCAGAATTGAAACGAGCGGCCGGCAAAGAGTTTCCTAAATCTGGTTCCCTCCTCTAAACTCAGGTTCGTTGTAACAGGAAGACAGAAGTAAGCGCCCGCACCTTAAAATGCCCTGCCGCTAGACAAAACATAAACCCAAACAAAAATGACCCCTACTTTATCATCTTGGTCAGCCATCTGAAAGAACTTTCGAGAACTACTTCAAGACAAGAAAAGCCGGATTTCGCTTCAATTATTCAAGAACGCTTCGCTAGTATTTGTTAACTACCAATATCATTGCGTTGTGAAAATGCCGCTAGTTGAATTGGCTCATGCCATCGCTGGGGTCCTTGCATTGAGATCTATCTCAGCGATTAAATGGAAGCTAGCCCTTACTTGATTTAGACTATGTTGAAATACATCACGGAGGTTGTCTGTTGTACCTGACTTTTACTCTTAATATGGGCAAACTGTGCTGTAAATATCCCAACGATTTCTGTCCGGAATTCCCAGAAAAAGCCGGTCCAAAAATTTTGCAAGTCATTTCAAGACATAAACCTAAACCGGAGGATTTTTTAACGGATTTAACGTATTTGGTGTACTTGGACTCGTGTGCAGCAAAACGGTATTCAGATTCTTATAATCGTTTGCACACTTTGACAATTCATTTGAAAACGGTTGCCAAGTAACAGGAAAAATATTTCGATTCATATGAAGAAATAAATCTTCACCCTACGAAAGACAACGACAAAGAATTAACTTAGATTTTCCATTCAAAATCTCTGGAATCGGAACCGGGACGTTTTATTTGACTTATCTCGGGTTCGCCCACTGTGTAAACGGCTATGCAGTACTTAAAACATCCCAGATTCGTCATAAATCCTAAACAATATCTATAGTGCAAACGTAGTCCAAGTATTCGCTCGTGAAAAATTCGAGCTCATAGTCTACTTGTAAATCAATCTCATCTCCTATATGCTTTAAAATGTACGAAATACCGAATTTAATAGCAGAACATAACTGAGTTCGGACTAAGGAGACAATTCGTAGCAAAAAACAAGTAATTCGTGTCATAACTATGTCATAACATTTATCATACATTTCGAAGTTTTATTAACGTTGTTTCAGTGCATGTCACGCACAAATTTTAATTCTGATTTACCATACATCTTGTTCGCTTTCTCCATTCTAATCGGCTGAGAGTAGGTATCTAAAGCCGACACCGAATTGTAATGTCAGATCGACAAGCATGCAACTGTACAACTGTAGCGTCACCTTTACAGATATTTTAGATTTATAGATACATTTGTGAATGTGTGTTTCAGGGGCAACCAACGGATCTTCTCAGTAAATAATCTGATCCGAAGGCGTCCTTCGGTTTTGGGTTTTAGTGATCTCAAACTAAACAAACATACGCAGTGAAAATCATTTTTATACAACAAAAAAAGGCACTTCTGTTAACTTCAGTCCTGGGTTAGCGTTACCAGCTTTCGAACAACCCGGCCCTGAAATATTGTCAAAAATAGGTGCCCCTGATATATACAGCTCAGTGAAACAAAACTTTTAGAATACTACCAAGTTGAGCGCAGGCTACCTTTACGCTGCGCAAGGAAGGAACAGAGAATTAAAAAAATACCCTGCGATCGAGGAAAACCTTATAACCTCGATTTTATTTATATGGTTGGTTTCTGTTCACCCAAAAATTTGCGGAAATTTCGCTTCACAAATTAACTAACTTTATCATAGACGTTTTAGTACAAGCTTCGGAGAGTTGTCGAGCTCTTCAAAAGAACTAAATTTTCAGTGTTCTATATTTTCCCGCTTAAGTCTCCTTACAAGTTCTTTCATTTCAAACTGACCGAAATTTCTCTATTTGATTTACGGAACTGATCGTTGAAGCAGTTGTTGAGCGGATGATAAGCATGAGCGCACATACATCTCTCTAAAAATTTGACCTAATTTTCTTACGAGTAACCAAAATTTACAAATTACAAAAATACCGCGTTTAGCACGAAATCAAAATAAATTTCACCGTTTTTGTTTTCTTCTTTGGCTAGACCTAATATAAAATTCAATTTCGATCATAATCAAAGGGTCTCTTGATATTTGGTTGAAATACAGTCACTAGACAATTCCAAAAGGGCTTGGTTAATAAAGGCACATAATCTACCTGCGAATGTAGTATCAACAAGGATTCAGTCGCCTTAAGCAACAAAGCGCCTTTCTAACGTTCATCGAAAGCACCACACAGTGACTTGGATGATAATATCTGAGACCTAGGGGTCTCAGGTGACAAGTTCAATAACCAATCAGAGCAAAGGTGCGGTATTAATCAGAACCAATAGGTGAAAGCTGATTGCATCACGTGACTTTTCCCGCGCTTTCCGCCTGTTGCAGGCCATTGTGCCTCGTTGTAACTGGCTTCTAACACTGTTTGGTTTTGTTTCGTTGGTTTTTTTTCCTATGACAAAGAACCATTTTTAAATTATTAACTGTAAACTTGTCTAATGCATCTGAATAAATGATTCCAGCCTTTTCGGCACAATTCCCTCGAAGTGCAACTTTTCTGCCATAATCTTTCGAGCCGCGAGGCACTGGAGACCAGGCACGTGATCAGCAGCCTGGATAACACGCCGGACCTTCTCGCACCTCGCCAAGTCAAGAATTGTCTTACCCGAGGAATTGCGCGCATCCATATGCGCCCCAGCATTTAGAAGACACGATAGTACATCTCTCTCCGCGTGACCTTTAGTGAGCAGTATATGAAGTGCAGTGTTCCCGTCGCCGTCAACAGCGCTCTGATCGACACCGCTGTCCATTAGAAGCTCGCAGACGCGAAGGCTCGGAAAATGGAGGTGCTCTTTAAGAGAGCTTATTTCCTCTGTTCTGGAGTTTGAGGCAAGGTGAAGTAGAGTGGATCCTGTTGTACTGCGCAGGCCCGCCCAGGCAACGGCCTTGGCGGTCTCCATGACAACTTCTACGTCACGCTCGTCTGACGCCACTTCCAACAAAGCAGACAAGTAGTGAAGAACGTACACCATCATTTTATCACGTGACTCGTACAAGGCAGGACACGCTTTGAGACCATGTAATGCGCTTTTGATGACTTGGTAGACCGTCTTGAAATGTAAAACGCTTCCACTTCGGCTCAAAACAAAACCGAAAGCGTCAGCGAAACAACGGAACGTGTTCAGGACATCGTCCACTCCGTCCGGTGAAGAGGAAAGCGACTTGAGTTGAATCTCCAAAACATAAAGCCAGATATTTAAACTGCGACAAAATTCGCCTATTTGCGCAAATCTTTCGCCAATTGTCCCCAGGAGGGAGGGCAGACGTGAATGTTTGTCGCCCAACACGCGGTCGCAGATTTGCAGCGCTTGCGCAGTTACGGCACTAGGATTGGCCTCGAACTCGGTCAGGTCACCTGGCAGCCTCGCTTCTAAGAAATACTCCAACGGAAACTCACGTGGTACAATGTTCGGAACCGCCAGATTGTGGGTACGACGAAGGGCAAGTGCCTCGTGCCAGAAACCCACTACGGCAGTAATATCCCAGTCGCGTGACAGTTCCTTAGCCAATAAACCAACACCTAACATCTCAAGAGCTTCGATCTTGTCCTTCACTGGGAATCCGCTGACCGTGTTGATCAGTGTGCGTGTCATAGATTCGGTTCCTTCTAGCGCCGCTGCTCTGAGTGCCGTATCGCCATCTTGGTTCCTTTGAAGCGGGCCTCTGCTGTCTAGGGCCAGCAGGTAAGTCAAGGACAAGAGATCGCCAGATCGCGCGCATTTATGGAACACTGTGTCACCGTTTGTGTCTTGAAGAGAGGCGGTGAGTTCCAGGCCCCTACCGTGCAGCAGTTCGAACGCTTGTCCGCACCAGGTCTTACTCTTAAGAGCAACAGTGACGGGCGTGTCCCCCGAGGAATTCTACAGATGAAGAAACAGAAAATGGTTAAGTGACCAGAAGGGCTATTCAACAGGCGGTGCACATAAATAAAACAGTACTCAACAAACCGGTCACGGTTTCCATGGTCTATACTCTTATAATAGGCTGCCGGCAGGCTCACATTGGAGCACAAGCGCGAGCGGCGTAGCGCTGGATCGCGTCGCTCTTCGCCGCTCGCTTCGATCGTCGCCACTCGCGCGTGTGACCTAAAGGTGAGCTTGCTCGCAGGCTACTCTTACAGGTCGTCAGAGACCTTAGGAATGACATAATACAAGGTCCCAAACTCAAATAGAATCACGGGCAGGCAAGCGTTGCACTGCAAAGAGTTGAACACATCATGGTTTTATTTCTATGGTCTATTCAACAACTAGACTACGAGCACGAGTTTTCTGTGAGCGAATAGTCAACCACAGGTTGCCACGACCACAGTTGAATAACATCAGTGTAAAATCCCCTCATGAGGTAGTAAGGTCACTCTTTTCCCCGTGAAGCCGACGAGTTATCAAAAGATTCGGTCACGTTACTTTTATGGAGTAAACTCTCATCGGGCATTGTGTTTGGCCAATTAACGTAGGCAAATTCTCTCGGTTATTGCGAAAATGTGATAAATTCTAATTACGACGGATGTGTTTGCAAAATAAAGATTTGCAATGATCTCTGAAATGAATTCAGAGCTTCAAGTAATATATCACAGGGACACCGTTAAATACCACAGTTCCAAACATCCAGAAGAAAGAGTGTATTTTTGAAGATTTCCAATTCCAGGTGTTTGGAAATGTGGTCAAACACTGTCTTGAATGTATGATATATCTTCTCAATCGAAATTAAAACTAAGGAGACAGAGATGAAATAAAAACATAATCAAATCTACGCCAAATAAGACCAGAGATCTAAACGTAACATTGTCATGGTTAAGACTTCCTTGATGAAAAACTATTATAATTATTATAACTTATCTTAATTATTATTTTTGCATTATCATAATTATTATAATTATTAGAACTGAGTTTGAGAAGAGAATTTCTAGAGTCATTTATGTAGCCATTGCCAAACAAACCTTGATTTCTGTATACACCCCAGTGCTAAGAAGCTGTTCTAAACATTTCTTGTGTCCACTAAATTCACGGTAATGCCGCACACAGATGTGTAAGGCTGTGTCACCTTCGTTATTCTTTAGATCCACTTGAACTCCTTTCCTCAGCAACAGCGACACGATTCGCTCTTGTCCGCGCCTGCAACAGATCATCAGCGGTGTTACACCATTCTGGTCTGCGCTATTTGGATCAGCTCCTTCATCAAGCAGAATTCGCACAATATCCACGCTGCCTTTCTCGCAAGCCATCATTAAACAGGTCTCGCCATTTTCATTGCCAACATTTATATCCATTGCTTTAGGTGTTGACAGAATCCCAAGACAACTCGTCTGTCCTGTCAAGCCTCGAAACTTCAGCGCTGAGCTTATTTCACTCTTCAACTTCGATTTACTAGAGTTTCTGAGCAGAGCAGTAACTATGGAAACATGCCCCTTGGCACACGCCAACATTAGTGCAGTGCTGTCTCGCTCAGTGGCCTTGTTGAGATCGGCTTTGTATTCTATTAGGTGATGAAGACTTGTTATGTCACCGGACAGAGAACAGAAATGTGCCGCAGTCAGACCTTTGTCAGACTTTTCATCCACTGCAGCACCTTTCTGTAATAACAACAGGACGACATCAGGATGGTTTTTTTCGCAAGCTAACATCAACGGAGTGATACCCTCAGATGTCTTGGCATTCACTGCAGGGGTATTCGGGACTGGCAGAAGCTCGTGCAAGAGTGTAAGATTATTAGCAGCTGTAGCGCAGTGAATCATTGAAAATCCCTGATTGTCTTGTACATCCATGTTCGCCCCTGATGTGCGAAGTAATCCAAATGTGCCAAGGTGTCCATTCCAACAGGCCACCATTATACAAGTATTGCCATCTTGATTTCGCTTGTTAACATCCGCGCCGTGATTAATAAGACATCGTATAACCTTCAAAACAAATCCAAAACGATTTATTAAAAACCTTTGTAAAACCGACAAAAACTTAAAGTGCCTATGAAGTGAAAAGTTTTTTTGCGTTTTTCTGTCCCTTGTTATGTCTACTTTTCGGAACTGCCAAAAGCGCATAATGTTAAAGAGAGAAAAATCCGACTTTTTGCCGCCCAAAGTAAGCTCAGTATAGCAAAACAGTGGGTCCGGAGACTGGCAACGAGTTTACAAGCAATGAAGTGCGCAATTGTTCCAGCGATTTGTTTAC
This sequence comes from Orbicella faveolata, assembly GCF_042242905.1. Taxonomy (NCBI): domain Eukaryota; kingdom Metazoa; phylum Cnidaria; class Anthozoa; order Scleractinia; family Merulinidae; genus Orbicella; species Orbicella faveolata. The sequence goes on from NW_028301541.1 coordinate 15,067,830, forward strand.
CCCACTTCGCCTCTATAGCCACGTGAATTGCCATAGAAGAATTCTTCGAAGTTCGCCATTATTTGCAAGCAAAATGTCAGCTAGTGATGGATATTATTAAATGTCTTCCAACGTACCAGAGTCGGAAAGTAGCGATGAAGTCGTCTGAACAATTTCCATGTCACGACCTTGTAATACATTCATTTTAGCTGCGCGCAAAATGGACTCACTTTTGGTTGTCAAATTCGAACTTTGGGCAGCAATAAGTCAGATTTTTCTCTCTTAACATTATTCGCTTTTGGCAATTTCGAAAAGTAGACATAACAAGCGACAGAAAAACGCCAAAAACCGTTTCACTTCATGGGCACTTTAATGGCACAAGAGGTGAGTATAATTCTTATTACAAAAATGTATACACAAGTAACTCTGCAGCTTTTTAGCAAACAGTTCTGCCTTTAATCCTCAGCTTTTTAACTTCTACGCCCTAGGTACGCAATGCGTGCGAAGGGCGACTACTGCTAGGTTATCGTAGTCACACGTCTGAGTCATGTTCAGACATTTCCCACTAGTCTATTAAGAAACACTTTCACAAAAGTGAATATACTGATGATCACATCATCAGCTGCATATATGATAGAACATTTCACAGCTGCTTATAAGCTGTGTACGTGTATATAACTGCGGTGATCAATCATGTCTTCATACTGTTTCAAAAAACTTGCCCAAGAAATATCCAAGATCATGACCACCATTTTGAAAGTAAGGCAAACAAGGCATCATGTACAGTTTGTGGAAATATTCAAAGGCTGAAAGCTGAAGATGGATAGTGTTGCCTTCACCGTTTTCAACACCAAAGTCATTGCCCACAAATTTCCCAGTGGCTAATAGACACAATATTTGAGTTATGATAAGGAGAAACTGACCTTCCAAGCATATTTTCTTTTGGGAATAATTTGACATATCAAAACTACATACATTTGGCAGATTTAGCACTGCATGTTAATTGCAGACACTGCACATAAACAAACAAATAATTGATTTGAAATTGAATATTTCGCTTGTCTTAAGCAGAGCTGGAAAGAATTTTAATTACTAGCAAGACATGACTTGTGTCCTTTCAAGTCTCTATCATGGCCAGACATACATGTATACCAAGTTGGTCAGATAATCTGATTACTCAATCTACAGGCTTACATGAAGTAATAAGTCTGTTTAGCAATGCATTGGGTGATGATTTTCATGCATGTTTCATACAATTCCAAGGAGACTATTTAAGCAAAAAAAGGGGGTCCTTAAGATTTGTGATTTTTAACATGTTTCAAAGCTAACACAGTCTACGAAAGAGATTCTTGTGACTACTGACCATAAGCTTCTTATTTTAAGTCATCTTCAATTGGCACTTGGTCATGATGTCTGTTTATAATGTAAAATTTGTCACACAATTTCACAAATTTGGTCAGACAATTTCCATTGACCAACACTAATGTATCAAAATTGAAAGACTGTGTTTGACCACATTTCCAAAAACCAAGAAGTGAGGTGAAAATACAGTGGTCATGATTTCCTTTGCTTAAACACGATGAAATCATTAATTAAAATGAGTTTGAGAATGTTGTTTCCAGCACTGTTTAAGATCCCAAAGGATGCTCAAGAGTTTGACCAAGTTGATCATTTAATTAAACAGTGCAGATGAGGAGTTGAATTTGGCACTACTGAGAGTAAATCCAATTAGTGGGCACCCACAGAGGAGGATTTGAGTCAGAGAACTCCAAATTTCATTCTTGCAGATAAGCCACATCCCCAATTTTTAAGGAAAATTTTAAGTGAAAAGGTGAGGCTTATCCGGCTGTGTTTACAGCAGTCATCCATGTATAAAAGGGGTTTTTAAAATAAGAAAATGACGGACTGCTCTTTTTTTCCAGCCAAGAAAGTGGCCATTCTACCAACTTAGGTGATCATTATGTTCACAGGGTTGGTCAAAAGGGGCAGTTATATTGTGGATGGTAAAAATTATTTTATTACCAACTCTTCAAACGACAGTCTCATAATCTTCTATAATTTATTTAGTATTTCAAGCTTGTGTGGAGAATCATGCTTACCTCTGTATGTCCATTAAATGAAGCTGCCCTCAGTGGGGTGGAGTTAGTGAGTGTTGTGTGATTCACCTCTGCACCTCGCTCCAATAACAACCTAACAATTGCCAGATGGCCCCCCAGAGAAGCCATCCACAACGGTGTACAACACTCAATCAGGTCGCCATCAATTTTGACAGTTCCTTCTTGCTCCAGATCAACATCATACTCATCAAGAAGGCACTGGACTATAGCAGTGTTACCATTCCTTGCAGCTATAATTAAGGGTGTTGCTCCATCAGTGCGGGTGTTAAGCAGGAAGTTTCTCTTGGTTACTGATTCACCATCGAGGACTCTTTTTAGTTCTGGAACGTCACCTGTTCGGGCAGCTTCACTAACTCTCAAAACAGGCGACACCAGTACTAGTGGTAAAAGAAACAAATTTTAATTGTTTTTAATACACCTTAGATTTTATTGACTGAATAGCATCCAACCTCTGCTTACAATATCTATAGACTGAAATAATGACCCACCAACAAATGAGTTTTTAAAAAAAAAAAAAAAAAAAAAAACTCAGTTAGTATGTTATCAAAAGCCATCAAGAGCAGATTAACAGCAAGTAGATAATGAGCTTATTGACTGAGAGGGATAGCCAGGCAGGAGAATATTGCAGTCATAGTCATAATATATGAATATCATTATGGGTCTTCTTGAACTTGGTCCAAGCAAACTTGCCAAGAGCCAAATATTTTCTTGAGTAGACAAACAAGTCAGTCAATGAGTACATTTATTATATAGATATATTTTTGTGTTTTCCTGGAAAACACAGAACTCATAAAATTCATGAATATGAAACTACATCCGGGATCTCAAATGGTGTTTTTGCCATATCCTTGCTAGTGAGAATATTGATGATGTCATTTCCTTCTTTTTCTTGGTTGTTGGTGTAAACAGTCCGTTCGTCTATGTCTGTGATATGAATTTATTTTTCATGTTTAAAAGTAATATTTTACAAACATGCTTTGTTTGTTCATAAAATATTGCTGTTACCACTTGAAAATAAAATTCGGATCTTTGCACTGCCATGTACATGTAATATCCTCTTTGTCTTCAGGAATGTTGTCAAAGTGTTTGTATCAAAATGTAAATTCTCATTACCCAATCCGTACCTGTATGAAAATAGCTCTGCTAGGTCTGTGTTTTTATCAAATTTTAGAAACATGGCAAATTGTACCTGGATCTTCTTGTAGTCTGAGTTGTGATATTTTCAGTTCTTGAACAGAAATCTCATCTTCTCCAGATACTTGAACCCCACTGACATTCAGAGAAAACAGCCATTCCTTCCTCCATCCAGTGCAATGCCGCAGCAGAGGAAGTGCCTCTGACGTCAAGTGAAAAACCAGCTGCTTTCTTGGAATCCTCATCGCCGCAATAAAAGCCACTTCAGCGCGTACTAACTTCAAATGTTTGCAGATAGATTTCTTAAAGGAATTAACCTTGTTGGGTGTGATCTCATGTGCATTTTCATGTAAAATGAAAGAAACAATTGATCTTCCATGAGCTACAGAAAATGAAACAGAAAAATGAAAAGATGCAGATTAGGCTCCCTGTTTTTCAAATCTTAATTGTCAGAGGGATGCTACTCTTTAAAAGACAGCTGGGAAACAAATATTGCTTTCATCAGGTTCATGTCACAGAATTTTGTATGAATTCAGTTTAGGACCCAGCATGTACATGTGTGCATGTGGATTGATCCTGACTATTGCAATAATTTTCTTAAATCTTCAATAAGTTAATAGCAGCCACTACTTAACTTGAGCATTTATAGGACAGTTTAAATGTCAAGTCGTGTGGAGGCGCGTTGGCCTCATGGTCAGTGCAAGTGCTCGACTCCGAATCGACCGGATCGAGCAGCGGAGACAACGGCCGGCCAGATGGGCCACTTGACTCAGAAATCAGAATAATCCAAAAATCCGAACCTCAAAACTCGATACAGTACAATGACTACAATGTAAGCTTACATGTCGAAAAAAACTCAGCCAGGTGTTTGTGGGGCAACAGGGCCACTAAATATCACCAAGAATTACCACAGTCCTCTTGGGGATTCTAAAATTACTTCATCGGCAAAAAGGAATGTGCCAAAAATTTCGCAATTTTCTAAGAAGCTTGTAAAGCTTCGTTTTATAAAAAAAATTCAGCTAATTATAATTAAGCTTACCTGCAACCAGTTCGCCGATGGCTTTTTCCGAAGTACTCTCTAAAACTGGAGGCCATTTCCTTTTATACTCACGCAAGAGATCTAAAATGTCGTTTCGTCCAGTTACAGCCAGCAAATCTTCCAGCAAATCCAAATCGTACTCGCCCAAACAATGACAACTTAAAAGTTTTTCTACAAGTTCGTCTGCAGAATTGCAGTTCACGCCAATTTTCAACGAGATTACATCTCGCAGAAAGCGTTTCATCGCTTTGAGATTCTCTCCTGTGATTTTGTCAATAACCTCTTGTAAAAAGTCCCGAAAACATCTTGCTTTGTTCGCTGTATCAGGCGAAATGCCAAAGGCACGATCTCTCGTCTCTTCCTGTCGAGCAGCCATATTTGATCAGCATCGATAAACAAGCTGGCTCTGTTTTGCTGTGGGAATCCGCTGCCTATTCAAGACACGTTCTCCCTGGACTCTCTCGTTTTCGATTTGTATAGTTGATATATCGCTTAGCTTACACTTTGCTATCTGCAGCACCAAGCTCCGGGTAGCTGCGAGTAGTTGCAAAGAAACTCGTTCCTAACGTCACAGATTGCTGGAGTGGACATCCCAAAATCTCGTGACTTTTACTTCGAAACTGTTTATGTTCAATAAAAGTTGCGTGATGTTTCATTGCGCAGTATCAGGTGTCTTTCCTAAAAATCTTTCTCGTGTTTTTTCCACGAAAGAGGTTCATCGTAATTTCCTGATATGGGAAAAAAGAAAATTCGGGCGGACTCCCATTTTGAAAAACAGTATACAAAGTAAATTGGCGCGTGATGGATTTTAAAATACCGTGACGAATTTACGCCACAGTCAACGTTACGTAACATGACACATTGATGACATTTACACGTGTAAGGTAAATTTCGTCTGAAACACTGAGCTGTGGCCTCAGAGTAGACAACATAACATATTCTGCCCTTTCCCTTTCAGTCACCTCTTGCTACGGCCCACGTTCCTACATGTTTTGTTGCTGTTTTTTTTTTCCTTCTTTATCTTTTTTCTTCTTTCAAAAACGAACCATGTGCGCACCCTGATACCATCAACACCAATAAAGCAATTTTTTCCTCATTTTTTTTTTTTTTTTTTACTATTTTATTATCATTTTGACACGAATGTCAGCTTTCATAAACCACACATATTTATTCGTTTGACGGCTCAAAACTTGAAGGGCTTTTTTGGCGAAAAAATATAGAGTCCGGGCCCAGGCTCTCCGCGCCCTCCCATTCGCCAGTTATAAATAGTCTTATTAAAGAGCAAACAATCTAACAGACCTGTTGTTAACCGGCAATAAGCTAAGGAGGCTCTTTGTTTGCACCCAGGTAATACACTAAAAATTCTTCCGAAGGGAGAAAGTTGGGGAAGGTCTACAAAAGCTCGTTCCCAGGCTCTTCAAGGAAACGCCCGGGTAAATCGACATTGGGCGGTTCATTTGATGACGTGAGGTGTGGGCGGGGGTTGATCAATATAAAGGCAAAGGCTTACATTTCGAAGTAGAATTAACGCTAAGGGAGGAATTTCACGGCAACTCGAATGATCGCTAGTTGTGAAGAGAATAACAGTTCTGCAATAAATTACATTTTAAAATTTAGGGTTTTAATAACTACTAGTCTTTGACTATATATTATCATAATTATAAGTTATCTTGGTTTACCATCAATGCATTCTCTACGCTGAAAGTTTTTGATTCCAGGCAAACATTTAGTCTTTGCAAATTGACTTGCAGCTGACTAAAGCCGGATTTAATTTAATTTGATCCATTCATCAGATGACTGGTTCCGCCGCCAAGTCTTTCGATGGCTTGGATTTTTTCGTTGAACTCTTCTTTTTCCTTGCGGAGTTTTTCGCGATCTTCAAGCAACTGGCTCTGTCAAGAAATACAGAGAAAACAATTTATTTCACAACAATATACAACAACAAACACCTAGTCAAGCACGCCTTCAAGATCATTTTTGCCTGATCTTCCAACAAAGAAGCATATATTTCATCAGCTTCGAGTTAACAAATTGACGTCAGTTTTTCATACGTCTGTCCTATTATTGATCATGAATTTGGACCTAACATTGTCAACTACTTTGGCCATGTTATGACGAAATTCATTGTCAATAACAGGACAGACACATGAAAAGCTGACTTAATTTGTTTTTTACAATGACAAAGTATCAAATAGACCCTTTGCACGATCCGGTCACATGGTACAAAATCACACATGCTGGTGACCAAGTTGCACAGTGGGACTTCCAAGACAATGCAACTCGTACCAGTCCACCTGGACCTGCCTTTGTTTTGGAAGTCCCACTGCGCAACTTGCTCACCAGCATGTGTGATTTTGCACCATGTGACCGGATCGTGCAAAAGGCCTATTCTCCGCTCTCGCATGTTGACGCATCGCATAAATTATAAATTCACACGTCTGTCCGCCTATTGACAACGAAAATTAGCCAATGAGCGCGCGAGAATTTCTGCAGTTATCGTAAAAATCATTTTTGACGCACGATTTTCTAAGCTCTTTTCAAGCCACATTTAGGCACAAAACAAAGAAACCTTTTTCTTGAATCTTCGTGCGCCTCTATGTATGTTATTCTACTAACTATGTGACAAAAAAACAGACTCTGGCCCTCCAGATTTGGGGATTTGCCGCGAGGACAACTACCTCACCCCGTAAAACCAAACTATATCACGGACATAAATAAAGAGGTCTTATTCACCACATGACGTAAAGAGATCTCAGTAAATAGCTCACAACACTACCTTTTCTAATTCCACTTGTCTTCTTTCTTCTTCAAGTTCTTGTTTTCGTGCATTTATCCACTCCTCGTTCTCGATTCTGTGTTTGTTGATCATCTCTTCCAGTTCCTAAGACAAAATTAACAAGAAAATACGTTTAACAGGCCAATAGTCATGCCAAACTTCTGACTCTCAAAGCAATAAACGATCCATCGCCAAACTCTCATAACTATAACATTATTAATATTCAAAGGGACCCATGGGAAACAGAAAGGAGAATTGGTGTGAACATCGGATATAACGAGCCCAATCTTCGGAGAAGATCGGATACAACCATGTGAAGCTTCGGAGAACATCGGACATGACCAGCTAAATCTTCGGAGAACATCGGATATGACCAGCTAAATCTTCGGAGAACATCAGACATGAGCAGCTAAATCTTCGGAGAACATCGGACATGACCAGCTTAATCAAAATTAAGATAAAAACGTTCACTGGCTACAAAATTTCAAAAAAGAACATGAGCTTTCAGCTGTCAATCTTCAGCCTTCGACGGATAAAAAAAGGCTGTAGATTGACAGCCGAAAGCTCATGTTCTTTTTTGAAATTTTTTAGCCAGCGAACGTTTTTATCTCAATTTTTAATCATGTCTCATCCTGGCTGCGCTTCAATCTATGACCAGCTTAGGTAAATTTTCGGAGTTCATCGGATATGATCAGCTGAACCTTCGGAGAACATCGGACATGACCAGCTAAATCTTAGGAGTACACCGGACATGACCAGCTAAATCTTCGGAGAAGTTCGGATATGACCAGCTAAATCTTCGGAGAACAACGGATATCTCGAACCAAGGGAGTTCATTACTCTGGGGTTTCATTGTTATGTTTTGAGCTCGGAGCTAATCAGTTCTCACCTGCTGTTGTTTCTGGTACAACTCCATATGAGCTGTTTTTTCCTCGTGAAATGCTTCTGTGGCGTTTCTCAAAGCTTCTTTTTGTCTACAAACATAAGAGCAGAATCAAGTTGAAGACGGTTTCCGCCATATGCATTAACAACGATTCTCGCAAAGTGATTGGTCAAGAGGCTCAAGACGTAATAGACTTGTGTTTACGACAGAATGAGGCAAAAAATAAATAAATAAATAAATAAATAAATAAAAACAGAAATTTCACAGACTACTGGGGAGAGTAGTATTTCACCCTCACGCCAGGGGGATCTAGAGGGGCTGGGTTACGAAAGACCCTGGAAAATAGTTTGGATTCAAAGGAAACTTACGTCTGTAGTTCTGCATATTTTGCTGAAATGTCTTCAAATAAACCCTGGATTCTTTCAACAAACGAAGCTTTTACATCTTCAAAGTCAGCGGGCTTGGCCGGCTTAAGAAACAAGAACAAAAATTATTAGTCTGAACTAATTTGGTGATCCATAACCTCATAAAGGCTATGATATAAGCACAAAGTAACTTGTCTAACCTCTGTAATGGCAGGGAAAATAGGTCTGTATGGCGCAGGGACTGGAATTGATAAGTCATAGGATGAGAGAGGGCCAGAAATATCGCTGAAACTGACATAAATGATATGACACAATAAGTAGATACCAGAGTGGATACGAAATTTATTTACTAGAAGGAAATAAATGAAGCTTGTGTAATGTTATTCTAGAACACTAAATTACGTAACGTTTTTCAGGGCTTCATTTTGTTTAGGGAACTTCAAATAGAAGCTCTCTCCACTGGTTGACTAAAATGAGTTTCAAAACAAAAGAGAAAACAAACCTGGATTGAGATAACGTTAAAACGTCAGTTCCTGAGAAAAAGAAATCGAAGTCAGTTCATAAACGAGTCGTTACGTATGAGAAAGCTCGCTTCATGAAAGAACTGTTCATGAAGCACCACAACTCGTGATAAGCCGTGAATAAAAAAACATGCAATACACCTTTGATAAAATAATTTACACTGTATAACTTTTTTGCCCTGCTATTGTGTTTTAAACCCAGTTCAAACTATAGCCTCGTTCACACTAAACCGAAGGAATTAAAAAACGGAGCTTTATTTCTCCGGTTAGGCCTATCATCCACACTAATCCGTCGCGAAACCGGAGCTTTTCGAAAACGCTCTTCAAACGGGAAATTTGAAAACGCCGGCTCTGCGTTTTACTGTGGACGGAAAACATTTTGAAAACGAAGCTTTTCGAAAACGATGACGTTAAGATATTCATGATATTTCCCTGCCTAGGTTTACTCAAACACAAATCCAAAATGACCGGTGATTGTTGCGTTTTCAAATTTCTCCGGCATAGTGTGGACGGAAGACATTTGATGCGTTTTCAGCGTGAAACCTCCGTTTTCAAATTCTTCTGGCGTAGTGTGGGCGAGGCCTAAATGTCATAACGACAAAAGAAAATGGAATTCTTTTTGTCACATTATCTTGTCGGCGTCGTTCACGCTGGCAACTTATGCATGAATGAAAGATTGGTATAAAAGTAAAAGCAATTAGCTAGTGTGAACCATGCAAACCGTACCTGTCATTTCTGGAGGAAGGTGCTTCAAGGCAGCACGTGTCTGTAAAATGCACACGTCATTAAAATCTTTCTGATCATTCATCCCACCGAAAATTACCAGCTGAAAAACAAAAATCACAGTATTGATAATTGTACTCTCTCAAAGGCTTCAAGTATTAAAGTGCACCTAGCCCCAAAAAGTTTTTTTTTTTTTTCGCTGAAATAAATCTATTTGTAATTCGAAGTATTTCCACGAAAAAAAAATTGAATTTGGTTCAATCCTCGATTTTCTGTGCCCTGGCGAAGTTTCGAAAATATCCCCCAAAACGCCGCCATTTTATTTCACGGCGGAGTTTCGGGGAGAATCGGTCCAGCGGCTATTGTTATTGCAAAACTCTATGTTGGACGTTCTACCCTGCAGACTGGGGGTGGGGAGGCTCGAGGGGGGCAAGGAAGCTCAAACTTCCTGCTTCTCATACCTTTTACCCCTGGCTCATGCCCCTTTGGTTCCCCTTTGGCTCTTGCGTCTTTGTGCAGAACCTCTATTGCAAAATATCGTGGAAAGTAGCAATGTTTGGCTTTTTTTCTCCCTTGAGACAACCCACTTCCTTGCATCCTGTTCCCCTCCCCTCCCACCTGTTATTCTTCCAAGACAAAACATTACCTGTCCATAAACTAACACAGCACTATGACCCAGTCTCCTCTCAGGTCCAGTGCCAGAACACTGAAGCTTCTTCCATTTTAATTTTGCTGGAAGAAAAGAAATGTGTGTTAAGCCAATAAAAATGTTAAATACATTTAAAAAGCAGAAAATATAGTACTTCTGATAGTCGTTGCTTAGTTAGTCGACTATAGCTAGTGATTTGTCAACTGATAAAAAGTACATTGTACAGTTTAATATATTCCAATTCCAAAATTAAGTGGTTGCAGGTTAACATTATGAAAATAACAATAATAAAAAAAAACATTTTTAATTTCTTGAAATTAGTTATAACAACAACTTACACAAACTAAACTTGTACACATCATCAAATGGTGTTGTAACTTTGGCTACATCATTTGATCCACCAAATAAGTAGATATCCTAAAAATGCAAGATCGACAAAAATGTCAGCAACTGAAGCACAAATAAAGAGCAGTTTGCATTTGAGTGCTGAAAAGTAATTGGTTTTGCATTAACTACACTACACAATTGGATTAAAAAACATGCCATGTGCGTGCATTTTCATCCAATCAGAAGTAAAACCAAAACCAATCGTGACTCACTCACATGCGTTTTCGCACACTCTGCATAAGCCACATGTGAGTATTACTTAAGCTACTTTGCTACCAGCTACAGATACTTTGAGTTGTGATGGGCTCACTGCATCATCTGTGTCATGTTTCATTGACTACTCACTGAATGATTATGCTGGTTTTGGTTTTACAACATTAAAGAGAAAACTGCTGTCATGCACAACCTTGATAAGTATGTGATAAACAAATGTAGCAATTGAAATAATCATGGTAATCATGTTGAAGTTTACAATGTACCTTACTGTGGTGCGCACATAGCGTGTGTAGGCTCCTGGCATGTGGTCGATGACCTTGAACATTTACAGCTTCCCATCGCAGAGTCACTGCAGCATGAAAACAATGGAAAGCAAGAATACACAAAACAATAAGCCTTTGCATACTTGCAACCATGCTTAAAATATGGTAACTAGAGCCATGCTAGTAGCAAAACTATTTTCCTACACTGTAGCATTGTTATAATACAGTGTAGAGATAATAATGTACAACATTGATAACAAGTTTTCTGAACTCTGAAGCAGACTTACAGGGACCATGCAAAAAAGTCCAATAGACTATATGGTGAGGTATATAAATTTCAACTAATTCTTAAGAGCAAAATAAATTTTGAAAACAAGCCATAAACCCCAGTTTAAAATAAACAGGGCCATAGCTGGAAAAAAACATTATGACTGAGGCAATTTGTCAATCGTTAAATTCTCTTCCTGGGTATTTAGCAATGTTTTACTTTCCTCCTCCAAAACCAAGAAAACAAAACTGAAAAAAAAGACCGAGGCAAGTGCCTCGGTTTACCTCATACTGGCTACGGCCCCGATAAGTAATAACAATAGGTATTACTTTATCAGTTATTATTATTATTACAGGCATGCAATGCGTGCAGAGGATCCACATGTTGATTATTTCAAAACACCAAATAATAAATTTAAGTAAAATTATCCCTATTAACAATTACTTATTAACAAAATGTCACACCTGTATCGAAGACATGCACATCATTATACCACAGCTTCTCTCCTCCACTTCCTCCCATAATGTAGAACTTTTCACCAGCTACTGTACAGGCATGATCACATCTGAAACAATACATCAACACAATGCAGTGATCCTGGTACGGGCTTGAAGCCGTATCCCTTGGTCTGGAATCCAGAACTCTTACCATTAAAGTGCCACTGAAACGAAATTTTCGTATGTGAGATTTTTGCTTAGTAATAAAGTTTCAACCTTACTTGGAAACACTGCAGACTTTTTTTTCGCATACGGTAAGCGAAAACTGCTTTTTCAGCCGTTCGAAATTGGCTGGTTAAGCCCAAAATCAGTTGATACGCACCTCTCGTATCGTGCTCTGTGATTGGTTGATGCATGCGACATGGTTGCATGGGTTGCAAGCATATGATTGGCTTATTTCATCTGCGTAATACTAGCTTGGCTTTCGTCCTTGAATTTATTTTGGTAGCTTAGCTTTGTGAGTGCTTGATCTTCGGAATTTCAAATTGCGTGATCTTCAGAATTTCAATTTCAATGTATAATACCTTACTACATTTGCTTCGTTATTCTTCGTTATTTGAGCTTGCTTTTTTACTGTATATATTGGTTTCGTTTTGACATTGCCTCGCTTCACTTCGTTCTTTGTTCTTCGTTCTTCGCTTCGTTCTTAGACATTGCGTGGTTTCGTTGTAACATTCCAATGATTCCTTCTACAAGCACAAAACGGGGGTTTGGTGAATGTTCGCGTTGCAAAAGTACATATTCAACGCGTTGGAAGTCAGCTAAATGTCAGAGATGTGGCTTCCATCTTGGTGGAACGAAAGAACCAGCAACTAAAAAGCCAAAGAGCTGTTGTCCTGGTGCCGTTGTTGTTTTAGCCACCAAGGAGATGTCAATTTTCTCGGCTAGAACAAGTACACACGACGATCGTTGTTTTGTTATGAAAGAAGGTGACATGTTCTTTTGTAGCCACAAAGACTGCATGACTGTTCGTGCAACTTTTGTGTCTTCGGGGTGTGCTGCCTCCTTTAGTTGCAAGCATTCTGACGAGTGTAAAGATGCTGTTCCCCCTCAAGACACATTGATAACAATGGGGTGACAGGCCTGCACAACTCCCATCCACATGTAATAGCCGGTTAAAGCTTTGCTCTAACGAGTATATCCTTTAGGGATCTGCCCCTTTTGTACGAGACAATAGGGGGATCTTTGAATATTCTTCTAAGCAATGGCTGTTGTTGAATTAAATGCCAGTTCTGCATAAGTATTTGCTTTAAGCTGCTTTAAGTTAGGCACTGATGGGCGATATTGTGTGACAAAAGGCAAGATTCGCCTGTCTTGTTTACGTCTCTGTTGTAGGGCAGCTTTTCTCTCCTCAAAGGTAATTTCTGCAAGAGTTGTTGAAACAAGAGTTTCAGGATACCCTCTTTCGATGAGATTTGTTTTAAATTGTGAAATAGCAGTTTTGAATGCTGTTTCAGAGGAGTTGGTTCGGAGAAGTCTGAATGCTTCGCCCTTGATGAAGCCCTTTTTGACCCCTGGTGGGTGGCAACTCGAGAAATGCGTGTACTGAAATGTTTCAGTAGCTTTGAAATGAGTTTTAATGTCTAGTCTAGACTTTTGTGCAAATCTTTCGCCTTTGTAAACTTTTGTGTCGAGGAACGTTGTTTCCGTGTCAGAAACTTCAGCCGTGAACTTGATAGTGGGATGGTGGCTATTTACTAGTTCAATGAACTGCGTGACTTCGTCTTTGTTTATATTCCAGATAGAGAATATATCGTCAATATACCTTTTCCAGGCAAGTGGTTTTTGAGCGCTTTGATTTAAGATTTGTGATTCTACCTTTCCCATAAAGATGTTGGCAAAAGCGACTGCCATTTTTGTACCCCATGGCTGTTCCATGTGTTTGGAGGTAGTTTTTTCCAGTAAACTGGAATGAGTTTTCTTGAAGTATAAGTTCAAGTGCTCTTTTAAGATGTTGTGTTGGGATGAGGGATTCTCCTTTATAGTAAGACTCGTATGCGTTGCATACCGTTTCTATCCCCTCCTCTTGAGGTATATTTGTGTATAGGCTTGTCACGTCCATTGAAACAAGGATAGCGTTCCCTGGTACTCTCGTTTTTTCTATGAAATTGATGAAGTCCGTCAAGTCTTTCAGATATGACTCCTGTTCTTTTGCTATGGATGATAACAATGGGGTGACAGGCCTACACAACTCCTATCCACGTGTAATAGCCGCTTTGAGAGTTTTGCTCAAACTAGTATATCTTTGAGGATCTGCCCCTTTTGTATTGTACGATGGGGGGATCTTTGAATATTTCCCTAAGCAATAATCCTGTTTTTAGGAGGACATTTCACCAGAGTAGAGCCGTTAGAGGTCATAGGTCTGCATGGTTTCCACTGTTATCCGCATGTAATTTGTAGACTTTGGCACCTCTGTTTTTCGCCACATGTGACTTTTTTTGGCTCATTTGATTGCAAGATATGTTTTAAGCTCTCTAAATATTAGCTCTGGAGGAACAAAGTTTGAAATATTCCGTGAGCATGTTCGTTACTTGCATTTTGTATTATTAGCTCAAGATTCTCCCATTCAGAGCTGCTCGGTTGATAAGAGCTAATTAATTCTGGTCCACACAAAAACTCTGTCACTCATTTTATTATTTAAGGAAACCCTTTAATACAGCCACCCCGTTAATACAGCCACATTTTTGTGACCTGTTGATGGCCGGATTAACGAGGTTCCACTGTGCTTACAACACAGGCGTCCCAAACTCACGATTCGAGGAATCGATCAAATATTACCCCCGCAACCCTCGCAACCCTCACAACCCTCGCAACCCCCACAACCCTGAAAACCCTGACAACCCTGACAACCTCCAAAGCACTCACAACCCTGACAACCATCACAACCCTGACAACCTCCACAGCCCTCACAACCCTCGCAACCCCCACAACCCTCACAACCCTCACAACCCTCACAAGCCCCACAACCCAGACAACCCAGACAACCCTGACAACCCTGACAACCCCGACAACCCTCACAACCCCGACAACCCTAACAACCCTTGCAACCTCCACAACCCTCGCAACCCCTACAACCCTAACAACCCTAACAACCCAGACAACCCTGACAACCCTCGCAACCTCCACAACCCTCGCAACCCCCACAACCCTAACAACCCTCACAACCCCGACAACCCTCGCAACCCTCACAACCCTAACAACCCTCACAACCCTGACAACCTCCACAACCCTCGCAACCCTCACAACCCTAACAACCCTCACAACCATGACAACCTCCACAACCCTAACAACCCTCACAACCCTGACAACCCCCACAACCCTCACAACCCCCACAACCCTGACAACCCCCACAACCCTCACAACCCTGACAACCCTGACAACCCCCACAACCCTCACAACCCCCACAACCCTCACAACCCTCACAACCCCCACAACCCTCACAACCCCCACAACCCTCACAAGCCTGACAACCCTGACAACCTCCACAACCCTCGCAACCCTCACAACCCTAACAACCCTCACAACCCTGACAACCTCCACAACCCTAACAACCCTCACAACCCTGACAACCTCCACAACCCTCACAACCCCCACAACCCTCACAACCCTCACAAGCCTGACAACCCTCACAACCCTGACAACCCTCGCAACCCCAACAACCCTGACAACCCAGACAACCCTCACAACCCTGACAACCCCCACAACCCTCGCAACCCCCACAACCCTAACAACCCTCACAACCCTCACAACCCTAACAACCCTCACAACCCTCACAACCCTCAGAACCCTCACAACCCCGACAACCCTCACAACCCTCACAACCCCGACAACCCTCACAACCCTCACAACCCCCACAACCCTCGCAACCCCCACAACCCTGACAACCCAGACAACCCTCGCAACCCTGACAACCCAGACAACCCTAACAACCCTGACAACCCCGACAACACTCACAACCCTGACAACCCTCGCAACCCCAAGAACCTTGACAACCCAGACAACCCTCACAACCCTGACAACCCCCACAACCCTCGCAACCCCCACAACCCTAACAACCCTCACAACCCTAACAACCCTCACAACCCTCACAACCCTAACAACCCTCACAACCCTAACAACCCTCACAACCCTCACAACCCTAACAACCCTAACAACCCTCACAACCCTAACAACCCTAACAACCCTCACAACCCTAACAACCCTAACAACCCTCACAACCCTCACAACCCTAACAACCCTAACAACCCTCACAACCCTAACAACCCTAACAACCCTCACAACCCTCACAACCCTAACAACCCTCACAACCCTCACAACCCTCACAACCCTAACAACCCTCACAACCCTAACAACCCTCACAACCCTCACAACCCTAACAACCCTCACAACCCTCACAACCCTAACAACCCTCACAACCCCGACAACCCTCACAACCCTCACAACCCCGACAACCCTCGCAACCCTCACAACCCTGACAACCCAGACAACCCTCGCAACCCTGACAACCCAGACAACCCTAACAACCCTGACAACCCCGACAACACTCACAACCTTCACAACCCTCACAACCCATAAATTAGGTTTTAATAATCACCAATTACAACAGATTTTGTTTCTGCAGCCACAATAAGTGGAAAATGTTGCAGTTTTCACTTCAGCCAATCAGATAGCTCGTTCCGAGAGGTGCGTACTACCTCCCCAAAATTGGCGGCCATCTTGGCGCGGCCAAAACAGCCTAGTGACGTCACTGGTTGTATTGCTCTCATGCCGCGCTGAAAATTTAGAGTGATTATGGGAGAAGAGAATACTGTTCGAAGTCCCCCCAAAAAAACATCTTAAGGACATCTCAGGGCTGTAAAGCAGATAATAACAGTAGCCTTAGACATGAAGAGGTGGAGAGTCGATCCTGGGGCTTTTCAGTCTATTTAATTGGATATTTTATGTAAGCAAGCAAACGAGTGGGAGTTCTTAGATCGCAAAATGATCGGGACTCTTAGTGAAATGGCCAGCACTCAATTAAACAATATCTACACTCATAAAGTTAAAAGACATGAAAACAAGAGAAAGCGGCTTTTGAAAATATTATCCGGAGTGCTGCTGCACGAATCGTAGCAACAACGTTTCGAGTTTTCAAGTCGCTTCGCTTCGAGGAAACCGGACGCTTTGTGAGTTTCACCGCGGACGAGATTGTGCCACAGTGACCTTTAGTCTAGTTGTATCTGCTACATCCTACAAGTTATCACAACAGCAACAATTTAAGAAACCCTCTTCTTTTATATGAGGGAGCGAATTTAAACTATAAAGGTAAACTTAGCTGCCATAACCCTACAATTATATGTTTTCAGGAAGAGGTAGTACGCACCTCTCGGAACGAGCTATCTGATTGGCTGAAGTGAAAACTGCAACATTTTCCACTTATTGTGGCTGCAGAAACAAAATCTGTTGTAATTGGTGATTATTAAAACCTAATTTATGGGTTGTGAGGGTTGTGAAGGTTGTGAGTGTTGTCGGGGTTGTCAGGGTTGTTAGGGTTGTCTGGGTTGTCAGGGTTGCGAGGGTTGTCTGGGTTGTCAGGGTTGTGAGGGTTGCGAGGGTTGTCGGGGTTGTGAGGGTTGTGAGGGTTGTCGGGGTTGTGAGGGTTGTTAGGGTTGTGAGGGTTGTGAGGGTTGTTAGGGTTGTGAGGGTTGTGAGGGTTGTTAGGGTTGTTAGGGTTGTGAGGGTTGTTAGGGTTGTGAGGGTTGTGAGGGTTGTGAGGGTTGTTAGGGTTGTGAGGGTTGTGAGGGTTGTTAGGGTTGTTAGGGTTGTGAGGGTTGTTAGGGTTGTTAGGGTTGTGAGGGTTGTGAGGGTTGTTAGGGTTGTTAGGGTTGTGAGGGTTGTTAGGGTTGTTAGGGTTGTGAGGGTTGTTAGGGTTGTTAGGGTTGTGAGGGTTGTGAGGGTTGTTAGGGTTGTGAGGGTTGTGAGGGTTGTTAGGGTTGTGAGGGTTGTGAGGGTTGTTAGGGTTGTGAGGGTTGTTAGGGTTGTGGGGGTTGCGAGGGTTGTGGGGGTTGTCAGGGTTGTCAGGGTTGTCTGGGTTGTCAGGGTTCTTGGGGTTGCGAGGGTTGTCAGGGTTGTGAGTGTTGTCGGGGTTGTCAGGGTTGTTAGGGTTGTCTGGGTTGTCAGGGTTGCGAGGGTTGTCTGGGTTGTCAGGGTTGTGGGGGTTGCGAGGGTTGTGGGGGTTGTGAGGGTTGTGAGGGTTGTCGGGGTTGTGAGGGTTGTGAGGGTTGTCGGGGTTGTGAGGGTTCTGAGGGTTGTGAGGGTTGTGAGGGTTGTTAGGGTTGTGAGGGTTGTGAGGGTTGTTAGGGTTGTGGGGGTTGCGAGGGTTGTGGGGGTTGTCAGGGTTGTGAGGGTTGTCTGGGTTGTCAGGGTTGTTGGGGTTGCGAGGGTTGTCAGGGTTGTGAGGGTTGTCAGGCTTGTGAGGGTTGTGAGGGTTGTGGGGGTTGTGAGGGTTGTGGAGGTTGTCAGGGTTGTGAGGGTTGTTAGGGTTGTGGAGGTTGTCAGGGTTGTGAGGGTTGTTAGGGTTGTGAGGGTTGCGAGGGTTGTGGAGGTTGTCAGGGTTGTCAGGCTTGTGAGGGTTGTGGGGGTTGTGAGGGTTGTGGGGGTTGTGAGGGTTGTGAGGGTTGTGGGGGTTGTGAGGGTTGTGGGGGTTGTCAGGGTTGTCAGGGTTGTGAGGGTTGTGGGGGTTGTCAGGGTTGTGGGGGTTGTGAGGGTTGTGGGGGTTGTCAGGGTTGTGAGGGTTGTTAGGGTTGTGGAGGTTGTCATGGTTGTGAGGGTTGTTAGGGTTGTGAGGGTTGCGAGGGTTGTGGAGGTTGTCAGGGTTGTGAGGGTTGTTAGGGTTGTGAGGGTTGCGAGGGTTGTCGGGGTTGTGAGGGTTGTTAGGGTTGTGGGGGTTGCGAGGGTTGTGGAGGTTGCGAGGGTTGTCAGGGTTGTCTGGGTTGTTAGGGTTGTTAGGGTTGTAGGGGTTGCGAGGGTTGTGGAGGTTGCAAGGGTTGTTAGGGTTGTCGGGGTTGTGAGGGTTGTCGGGGTTGTCAGGGTTGTCAGGGTTGTCTGGGTTGTCTGGGTTGTGGGGCTTGTGAGGGTTGTGAGGGTTGTGAGGGTTGTGGGGGTTGCGAGGGTTGTGAGGGCTGTGGAGGTTGTCAGGGTTGTGATGGTTGTCAGGGTTGTGAGTGCTTTGGAGGTTGTCAGGGTTGTCAGGGTTTTCAGGGTTGTGGGGGTTGCGAGGGTTGTGAGGGTTGCGAGGGTTGCGGGGGTAATATTTGATCGATTCCTCGAATCGTGAGTTTGGGACGCCTGTGTTGTAAGCACAGTGGAACCTCGTTAATCCGGCCATCAACAGGTCACAAAAATGTGGCTGTATTAACGGGGTGGCTGTATTAAAGGGTTTCCTTAAATAATAAAATGAGTGACAGAGTTTTTGTGTGGACCAGAATTAATTAGCTCTTATCAACCGAGCAGCTCTGAATGGGAGAATCTTGAGCTAATAATACAAAATGCAAGTAACGAACATGCTCACGGAATATTTCAAACTTTGTTCCTCCAGAGCTAATATTTAGAGAGCTTAAAACATATCTTGCAATCAAATGAGCCAAAAAAAGTCACATGTGGCGAAAAACAGAGGTGCCAAAGTCTACAAATTACATGCGGATAACAGTGGAAACCATGCAGACCTATGACCTCTAACGGCTCTACTCTGGTGAAATGTCCTCCTAAAAACAGGATTATTGCTTAGGGAAATATTCAAAGATCCCCCCATCGTACAATACAAAAGGGGCAGATCCTCAAAGATATACTAGTTTGAGCAAAACTCTCAAAGCGGCTATTACACGTGGATAGGAGTTGTGTAGGCCTGTCACCCCATTGTTATCATCCATAGCAAAAGAACAGGAGTCATATCTGAAAGACTTGACGGACTTCATCAATTTCATAGAAAAAACGAGAGTACCAGGGAACGCTATCCTTGTTTCAATGGACGTGACAAGCCTATACACAAATATACCTCAAGAGGAGGGGATAGAAACGGTATGCAACGCATACGAGTCTTACTATAAAGGAGAATCCCTCATCCCAACACAACATCTTAAAAGAGCACTTGAACTTATACTTCAAGAAAACTCATTCCAGTTTACTGGAAAAAACTACCTCCAAACACATGGAACAGCCATGGGGTACAAAAATGGCAGTCGCTTTTGCCAACATCTTTATGGGAAAGGTAGAATCACAAATCTTAAATCAAAGCGCTCAAAAACCACTTGCCTGGAAAAGGTATATTGACGATATATTCTCTATCTGGAATATAAACAAAGACGAAGTCACGCAGTTCATTGAACTAGTAAATAGCCACCATCCCACTATCAAGTTCACGGCTGAAGTTTCTGACACGGAAACAACGTTCCTCGACACAAAAGTTTACAAAGGCGAAAGATTTGCACAAAAGTCTAGACTAGACATTAAAACTCATTTCAAAGCTACTGAAACATTTCAGTACACGCATTTCTCGAGTTGCCACCCACCAGGGGTCAAAAAGGGCTTCATCAAGGGCGAAGCATTCAGACTTCTCCGAACCAACTCCTCTGAAACAGCATTCAAAACTGCTATTTCACAATTTAAAACAAATCTCATCGAAAGAGGGTATCCTGAAACTCTTGTTTCAACAACTCTTGCAGAAATTACCTTTGAGGAGAGAAAAGCTGCCCTACAACAGAGACGTAAACAAGACAGGCGAATCTTGCCTTTTGTCACACAATATCGCCCATCAGTGCCTAACTTAAAGCAGCTTAAAGCAAATACTTATGCAGAACTGGCATTTAATTCAACAACAGCCATTGCTTAGAAGAATATTCAAAGATCCCCCTATTGTCTCGTACAAAAGGGGCAGATCCCTAAAGGATATACTCGTTAGAGCAAAGCTTTAACCGGCTATTACATGTGGATGGGAGTTGTGCAGGCCTGTCACCCCATTGTTATCAATGTGTCTTGAGGGGGAACAGCATCTTTACACTCGTCAGAATGCTTGCAACTAAAGGAGGCAGCACACCCCGAAGACACAAAAGTTGCACGAACAGTCATGCAGTCTTTGTGGCTACAAAAGAACATGTCACCTTCTTTCATAACAAAACAACGATCGTCGTGTGTACTTGTTCTAGCCGAGAAAATTGACATCTCCTTGGTGGCTAAAACAACAACGGCACCAGGACAACAGCTCTTTGGCTTTTTAGTTGCTGGTTCTTTCGTTCCACCAAGATGGAAGCCACATCTCTGACATTTAGCTGACTTCCAACGCGTTGAATATGTACTTTTGCAACGCGAACATTCACCAAACCCCCGTTTTGTGCTTGTAGAAGGAATCATTGGAATGTTACAACGAAACCACGCAATGTCTAAGAACGAAGCGAAGAACGAAGAACAAAGAACGAAGTGAAGCGAGGCAATGTCAAAACGAAACCAATATATACAGTAAAAAAGCAAGCTCAAATAACGAAGAATAACGAAGCAAATGTAGTAAGGTATTATACATTGAAATTGAAATTCTGAAGATCACGCAATTTGAAATTCCGAAGATCAAGCACTCACAAAGCTAAGCTACCAAAATAAATTCAAGGACGAAAGCCAAGCTAGTATTACGCAGATGAAATAAGCCAATCATATGCTTGCAACCCATGCAACCATGTCGCATGCATCAACCAATCACAGAGCACGATACGAGAGGTGCGTATCAACTGTTCAGGAAACGAGAGAAAGCGTGACAATGTCGGCGGCGAAAGGTCATATATGCAAATTACTTCAAATTCTGTTTAATAAACCTTCGACTAAATAATAAGCTAGTGACGTTTAACGAATTGCTTTGAACTTGAATACTATTAAATGAAGATCATAGACATAAGTATGTGCTAAAGAACTCCAAGTTATCCATCGGCCGTGAAATATTACAATTGGGAGATACGTGTAAAAGAGAAGCGAAATTCCCGCTTTGTTTACACTGATACGTATGCGGCGATAAAGCAAACCCTGCTGCGGATCACAATTTTCAAAGATACATTTTGTCTACCACAAGAACTCTCACTTATTAGTATCATAAAAAGATGCTCTCTGTGTGCAAAGAAGTACTCGACTCAAAGCTTGTGGACCGTTAATAACTTCATGATTGTGCGGATGGCTGATGCGCTTACGGCTTTTAATGCAGCAAAGTTGCCGAGGATATATTCGAACCTTGTTAATAGACCTTAGATAAACGTGAGAATCCAAATTTCAGAACCAGGCTGAAAACAGACGACGAAATATCGTGTTTAGGCTTCAGGACGTGATACAAAAGTTGCCACACTCGTCTTCGAAATCTCCAATCGAGTACTCAAGATGTTCGAAAAGTATACTGAGCTGTTCTAATCTGTAGCATTCATTTTGGTGAATCTACATTCTTTGGCGCCCTCCAACGTTTATGATGTGTATTTCCTGTCAAGGCTGGACTGAAATTACAAGGTAGGAAACTAGTAGGTATCGACAATATGAAGAATAAACTTAAATGAATCAAGTGAAAACAAGAGAGAATCTTAAGCGCTTCTTGCGTGAATACAACCAGTGACGTCACAAGGTCCTTAAACTCGGTTCCAGAGCCCGGACACAGTTTTGCTCCAAAAAGTCGATTTCAGCAGCTAAAAAGAGCACTTTCCGTTAGGATTTGACAGAAATAAAGTTCACCATTATTTTAAGCACGTTTGAAACTATAAATTGGGCTAAAAAAAGAGAGTACGAAAATTTCGTTTCAGTGGCACTTTAAGCCAACATGTCTCCTACGCACATATCAAATGTTCAATAACCCAGCAAGCTGCCAAAGCAGCAAATTCCGTTAAACTAAAAACCTGTGAAACTAAAAGGTGTCACTTAAAAAATATTACATAAAAATATTACGTAAAAAAGAAAGCCTACTAGGCAGCTGACAAGATTGATTTGAAAGTTAAGTTCAGTGTTATGTTACCTTGGTGAAGGAGGATTACCAGAGGCCTTTAGAGGTGTCCAGGTTAAATTGCCTGCAACAAAAAAGAACTTACAATAAATGATTCACATTACGAAGCCATGGCAGGGATTTCATTAAGGTCACTGATAACCTTTTGGTGTGCCTTCCAGGAAATCTTTGATTCATTTGAGCACTATTTTTGGTAAAACTTCAGCAAACTATATATTACCATTATGACAATAAAATGAAGAATCCAAACATGTGTCACATACTATTAGATAGATCGATAACTTTATTTCAAATCAGTTTGATGAGGCTGATTAGACCTCCAGCAAGATTATGCTAATTTACCGAGAAAAATAACTTTAAACGAAAGAAAATTGAAATTAAAAAAATACAACATATAAATGTATAATAGCTAAGACTGGTTTACATATGTAAATTTAAATGTGTTACATTTTATAAAATAATTGAAATGGCTTTCTTTAGCAAGTGCAAAGCTTCAAACTCAAAACCATAGATGTTGCTTTCACTGAATTACTCACCTTCAAAATTATCACATGCAACCAAACAAACCGTCCTACAGTGTATATCAATCAGCACTTGCCAGGCTACCATTTCACGACACGCAGAGATGTGTCAAAGTAAAAGTATTTCGAATCTTTTAAAAGCCTGACACACTTTCATGCAAGGGATGAAGTGTACAAAATTAATGACAGCTAGCTAGATCAGTTTACAAAATAGACTACTAGCCCCTGAGATGGGTGACATCTCACTTTTTACTCTTGGGACTCAAAATGAAAAATTTTCAATAACCTAAACCTAAACATGTCCATCACAGCTAGGTTGGCAAGATGCATGCCAAATTTTAACCATACTTATGTTAACCACAATTATATTAGATAGCTACGTAAATTATATTTTCAACTGGTTAATGTTTATTTGTACCTGTATTAAGCATATAAAGAGCATTGGTGGCATTTCCACGGTAAATTCCTCCAAATATGTACAATGTATCTCCCACTACAGCTGTTGTGTGACCCAATGCTTTGGGTTGACGACCTTGAGTTGGACACAGTTCCCATGATAGTGTTCCTAAAAGTTGCCAGACAAAGGCCAGAAATTGAAGCTATATATGTATATTAAAACCAATACCCAATTATTTTCTAAATACAAACACTAACACTGAGTGTAAAAGGATGCTACATTTGTACGTGTAAGTATTCAATGACAGTCAGGGCACAGTCTAACTGTGAACACTTACTATTATTTTTTGCTCATTTTTGGAGAAATGAATGAAGGCTCTTCATACATGTACAATGTATAAGACTCGAGCATTTTTACAGTGCGAACATGCCAAATACTCACGATATACTTATTAAGTACCTTCCTTTTTTAGTCACTAACAAAATGTGCAAAAAAAGTCTCTAGCATTCGCAGTTCAAGTGTCATCACAGACTGTAATAAGCAGTTTAGCAGAAACTGTTTGTTTGTTTGTTTGTTTGTTCCTTTGTTTAATAACAACACCCTTGTAGACAATATTTACACAGACGGTTGCATTGCGTTAACAACTTGTAGGATGTCAC
This sequence comes from Orbicella faveolata, assembly GCF_042242905.1. Classification (NCBI taxonomy): domain Eukaryota; kingdom Metazoa; phylum Cnidaria; class Anthozoa; order Scleractinia; family Merulinidae; genus Orbicella; species Orbicella faveolata. The sequence goes on from NW_028301541.1 coordinate 15,092,217, forward strand.
GCATAGATAAACAAATTGGGATCCCTTAGAATATTATTATCCTGATTAGGAATAGAGCATTAACATACAGTCTCCTGAAGAATGTACTGCATGTAAAGGGTCTTGTAAGATGTCTTGTGAAATCCTGCTCACAGGAACTTAACAATACAATCCTAGGAAGAAATTCTAACACAGTGAACTACATGACTACAGGTAGGGATCTTATATCGCCTTTACATAAGTTCAGTTCAGGTTAACAAAACCTCAAAGCCACATGAGGCTGTGTGGTTTAAGCAACAGGGAGTACTGTCAAACCAAGAATCAACAGATGAATAGAAGATTACTAGAGATACCCTGGTTACTCCACAGGGGAACAAAGTACCGCAACCAGAATAAATATTAATAATGTTTTGATCATAGGGTTGGAAAGCTGGAACGTGTTTCATGTCATCATCATCGTCATCATCATTCCTCATAGCCCCCGGTGGGGCATAGGTCTTACCAATGTCATATGCATACAATCCATCTAAGCACTCCTCAGATTCAGGATAATTTGAACCACCGAATAGATATAGTACACTACCCACAGCACTGTAAAGGACAGAAAACATTCACTCACCAGATGGAAAATAACTGTTTAAGTACAAAGAAGTAACAGCTTGCATGGATTGAAAGCTCCTTTACTATACATGTATCACAACTAAGTCCCCTGTACAGCGTCAATTATATATGTACACATGATTACATTCAGTCATAATGCACCCTTTTGAGTGCTACATCCTACGAATCACTTGTATTTTCTTGTTAAATACAGTCACACTTGCAAGTCTTTACGCAAGTTCGTATACCAAGAAAATACTAGTGACAAGAGGTATCTTTGTGGTGTACCACTAGAAAGCATTGCATGTTAACTATTTTATGCCATGCCATAGACACTGTAGAAAATCCAGTGGCAACACAATCAGTGGGACATACACTGGGCAGCACATGATGGGAAGGTTGGGTGCAATACCATCGATTATACAAGCATGGCTTTCCTGTATTCTGATCAGCTGTATTTACTATGGCATGGTATGGTAATGAATATAAATATGATGTAATCGCATTTTGCACCAATATAATTCTGATTTATTTATTTTTTGAATGGTATTTTGATTGCTTTACAAAAGACATTTGACTGCATTGATTGCCAGTAATTTGATTAAATATTATACAATTTGAACTGAGGTGAGATATTAAGCAAACCTTAAAGTGTGTCCATCTCTTGCACAAGGTATGTCTCCCAGCTGTTGCAATCTCTCCCAAGTGACCTGCAAACCAACTGACCAAAAAAGACATCCACCAATTACTTCATTATAATAATTATGTTATGATCCGGCTAGATGTCCAAATTATGCCAAGAAATACAAGTACTTATTGAAGCTCAAGGTCTTGCACAAGGGCCAAGACCATGAATAAAGACTGTAAGCCATTTCAAGACATTAACCTCTGGAAAACCATTCCAGTTACTTGTAGGTTCATTATGGTTTTTTTTTTTTTTTCTTTCAAAAACTTTGCCTCTTGAAACTACCCTTTCCCTACAAAATGTCCTGACTAGTGACCTCCCTTGGGGTGGGTATTCAAGCTTTGCATATTTCATTCTGTTGCGAAAATGTTCTCTTAACTAAAAACTGTACAGCTTTTTCACTATTGTCTTTTTGAAGTGCTTTTACATGTGTCAACATTATATTAATATTAAACCAATAATTAATTATCAATTAAATATGTACAGGGCTCAAAATAATTTTCGGACCGTGGCCGGTCATGTTGACGGGCCAAAGTGATTTTAGCTTGGTCACGTCTCGTTTCTGACCGGTCAAGATATTTAAAAAAATTTAAGTAAATTATGTTTGCCTAATGAAACCCACAAATATAATTTGTTTGTTCCAGTCGTTGCTAGACCTTTTAAAAATATTTTTTAAAAGGTCTAGCTTAATACAAAGAAAGGCTTAAAGCTTAACCAAAGATAGCCTTGGCAGGGCTCAGCAGCTCAATGGAGTGGCATGCTATCAGTGGAATTCTTGCCACCTGCCAAAGAAAAAGTATTGAACGGATGCATATTTGATCAAACTTCAAATTTTTTGATCGGTATATTGAATTCCATGAGCCGTTTTGATGTTCTACAAAGTATTTATGTCCATCAAAACGTAAGTAAAACCAAACAAAAGGGAATTATCTTCGGAAAGAAGTTAAGTCGGAAATTTTCAAATGCCCTTTTTCGAGAACTGGAGCGATATTATGGAATCAAATTTCTCCAGACTGGAGAGATTTATCTCAACCAATCTTAAGAAAAAAATTCGTAGATTTTTATTTGAGACTTTTTTTCAGATAGGGATGACTATGTTGAAGTCGACACCCTGACTCAAGTTCTTAAATTTAGTTCCTGATTAATTTCAACCCATAGTTTAGTTCATCTCTAGTAAATCATAGCTCCTAGTGTCAATCAAAATATGCAAATGTAATTGTATTGAACAGTTTTGTAAATCCTTCTATAAGTAGTTGCATAACAATCTTATTTATGTATGAATGGTCTAATATAAATATAGATGTGGCCCACCTAGATTAGCCCAGCCTACCTGCGGGTTTGCACTGTTACTATTGTCAAGCTTCTTTTATCTTAATGTGTATATATTTCTGTAAAATTGTAAATATGCAAGTCATAATAAAAGTTGTTGTTGTTGTTGTCAAACATGCATCAGCATGCAGATCCTAATTTTGGGCTTCAGAAATAACTTGGTAAACAAATATAGCCGAAGAAAAAGTCTATGTTTCCTCAATTCTCACCCATGCAAACGCATAAAAAATCATTAGGTTACCACGAATATGGCTACAGTTACACAACAAGTGTTGGGAAGTTTTGTAATGATGTGACTAAAATTAAGTTCTAAGGTGTAAGTCATAAAAAAATCTAAACTCTGTCGTAGTCACATTTTAGAGTGAGTTTTGGTTCACGAAGAACTAATGACCATCATTCAGTAGATTTTACCACAATAGTGGGTAGATTTTGGTCACTTGCTAAACAACGAGTTGAAAGTGTCACAAATTTCATTTGCAAACAAAATAACTGTCCACTGACGCAGATACTGATAAGGTATTCGGCTTTTTTGTTGGTACATAATTATTTTCGTCTGTTTTATAACAGTAACTTTTATCGGTTGGTTCTAATTAGATACTGGGTTCAATGTTACATTTACGGCTTGATGGAAATGAAGCAGACTGCAAAATGCGTGTTTTGATGTTCCGGAGTTCCATAGTGTCTAAGTTGGAAACAACTTGACAATCAAGTGAAAAGTTTTGTTTTGGTGTCCTGTTTGTTGATTTTTGTGCAGTGAAAGGGAAAGAAACGACAAATATCTTGAGATCTGTAGCCCAATACCTTTAAAATATGTGCCAACAAAGGAGACCCTGTTAGGGGTAAATTTTGACGAGCCACACGGCCTTGAAATGGCGACATGAGAACTATGAATTGGCAATGAACGACAGACTACTCCAGCGAAATAGGGAAAGCGACACCAATGGCAAGATAGATCGACAATGAATTTCGGGACTGAAAATGCAGTGATTGCTTTAAACGTATGAGTCGAAGTGAAGACGCATTTCCAGAGTTTTAAATGTGTTTTCCTCTCTCACGCACGATGTCAAAGGGTTGTGAAACCCAGGCTTTCTTATATATGCTAAAACGTCCAACATCGAATAAATCGAGTCCATCATTGCTGAGTATGTTTTCTCATTCTCAGCTGAGTGAGCAGTGCCCTAAAATGCCTAAACACATGCTTAAGGAAAAAGGAAAGAAATCTTCGACCGTATGCTTCATATTTTTATTAGTGGGTTACCAGGAAAAGAATATCAAGCTGTCTTATCAACAAATGGCATTATGGAAGGAAAAGAGAGACAGGGGAAAGCTGCCAAGGTCTTCTTGTCTTCAGCAAAAGATAAGGGTTACGTCAAATTCAAAGGAAGATTATAGATAGGAGAGGTTATCTGATTGAGGCCGTTGAGATTTTGAGTTAAAGAACGGTTATTAAACATAAACATGGTAAAAATAGTCATAGGTTCGATTGTACTTTAGGTCCAAATACTGATTGGAAAATGACTGAAAATACATGTAGCAATTCCGAGCGTCTAAATTTCAAAATTTCCCAGGGGGAGCATGCCCCCACATCCCCTAGGAGGTTAGCAACTTCAGCGCTCGAAAGCATGCCCAAGCCCTTAGAAAGCATGCTCCCAATATGCCCCCCCCCCCCATCATGCCCCCAGCCCCTTAGAAAATTTTGAAAAATTGAAGTAGCTAAGAAGTGTTTTCCTTCATGCTGAGTCAAAATGTGATGCTTTATAAGTAACCATAAAGTAATCATTAAACCCACTGACCGGAGAAATGCTGGCTCTGCATAAGAATTCCTACTACTGAAAAATGTTCAAAGCAAGTGCAAAGCGTACAAGGAGTAAATTATATACCAAGAGATACTTAATGATATATGTACTTGACTAAAAAGTAAGGAACCTTCAATGCGTGAGAAATAATAGTTTCGGCATGAGAGCTCAAGATTGAATTCAACTGCGTGAGCCTCATGCTCAATGCGTGAGACTTGACAGCACCGTGTCGGTTTTTTTTTTTTTTGATAAAAAAGGCATTACGATGTGTTATATGTGTAGCTTCGTTTTAATTGAACAAGGTCAAATTTCCCGACACAGCTCCTCTGAGACGAAATTCCGACAGGTGACATAGGAATCTTGCAAAATGCCGACATGGCTGGTGGCGAATTTCAGACCAGGGACATGGGTACCCCTCCTAACAGGGCCTCACAAAGAGAGGCATTCTGTGACAAAAGTATGACAGTTATGCAAATCTAAAGAATCACAAAAAGCTGAATCTGATCAGATTCCCTTTTCCGTACAGAAAACCTCTGCTGTCAAAAGGCTGAATAGTTTTGAATTCTGAATTGAAAACCTCTACCATCCTAACAGATGAAATTTTTTTTCGAACAGATAGCAGCAGTTGTTCCAATGGCTGAATATTTTTCTGAACGGATAACCCCAGCCATTCGAATGGCATTCCTATCGACCTCAAGGAACGCATGACAAACACCAACGAACGATTTTTAGCTGTTCGAACAGAGACCCGTTGGTGTATGTTTTCATGTGAGAGGTCATAATAAAAAATATATTTAAAATCTAAAATTTACAGTTGAGGATTCGATTGTTTATTCAAGAATGAACAACGTGACCGTCTCAACATGACGTGACCAGTCAACATGACTGGGGAGTGAAGTTTTTGGCTGGTCAAGTCACCATTCTGGTCGGACATTGTCCGTTGAACGGCCGTTATTTTGAGCCCTGAAGTAAAGTAGACATGGCTACCTTTAAGAACAAACAGATCATTCAAATAAACTGGGTCACTTGTCGATTCATCATGTTGTCCGCCAAATCCACTACCACTGCTACCACCAAAGATGTACACTTTCTTGTCCACAACAGCTGCTGCATGTCCCTGCCTGAAAAAAACAACGTTTAATATTGTTCAGTTGAATTGATACTCCACAATAATTTGTACCCTATAATTTCATTATAATGAAGATCAGGCACATAATGTGAACTAAGAAATAAACACAGAAACAAGAATTTAAGCGCAAAGCTTGCATAGTTGTGTATAGAGGAAAAGAAATAATTAGAATGGCACACTAAGCCCCCTCCCCTGGCCCATTACCTTCTCCTTCTCCTCCCCACTAAGAAAAAATGTTTTCATATATCCTACCCATCACATGGTGCCCATATCTTGAGTACTTAATGTACAAGGCTGCGGGGGTGAGGGGGGGGGGGTACTCTCTTATATGGGCTAGGTACAGGGCTAGGTGCAGTTGTATGTACGCCCCTAAAGGGTACATGGTTTCTGAGTGATTTCGATCCAAAAAAGGGTAAAAATTTTGACCATTTTGTATAGGTAATCATACAGTTTCGAGTTCAATTTGGAATTAATTTGCACGAGTGAGTTTTTCAAAAAGCTGAAATTGCACGAGCCGCTTCGGCGAGTGTAATTTCAGCTTTTTGAAAAACTCACAAGTGCAAATTAACTCCATATTGAACGAGAAAAACCGTATGATTACTTATTAATAATATAAACATGAAAAAATTCGCGCGGAGGAGGTGCCGGAAGATCTTTCTTGAAGCCATTTTTTCTCAATTGAGAAAACTTTTTTCAAAGTTTCAGCACAAAATTTTCGTCATCATTTTACGTGATATCATTTTCTTAGAAAAGTTCCTATTTTCTTTCAGTCAATCATAATTCAGAATTTCGATGTGTAATTTGCACTGGTGTTACACTTTTTGCACTGATGTTACACTTTTTGCACTGGTGTTATACTTGAACTGCACTGCTCTTAGCCAATCAGAATCGAGTAATTTTTTCATGTGTATTATTAGGTCTGAAATAGGGTCTTTTTTCATTCTGTCTTGGCATAGTAGCCCTTTTCATTTTCATGTTTACGCAAATGGAAACCATTTCTGGTTAGCTGCAGTCATATATACGGTGTGTATTAGAGCTGTGTACTAATTTTAGAGGTCTAAAGTGGAGTATCGAGTTTTAACTCAGGTCAAAAAATACATTTGTAGGGTAAGCAGGGTATGGAAAATCAGAGATTTTCGTCTGAAATAAGGGTACAGGTAAGATTCGAGTCTGATGACAAATTTACTTTTACTTTTTTTTACAAAGTAACACAGTGTATGACACATCTAACAACATTGAATGTTGTAGATAAATGCAGCACTTATTCCAGAGCAGCACTCTTAAATAGTCTAAATAGTTTTGCTCTCATATATGGTGGCTACAGTTATATCCCTTTGCAGGACCGCCCCCCTTGTACGTAGATTTAGATGTCACACTTCCGTTATAAAGCGATAAAATCATGAAAATTGATTTGACACACCAAACTTATTTATAGATTTTCCACGACTTCTGTTATCAATCGGTAAAAAAATCATTTGATCAAGGCCGATTTTTATCGACTTACCACTCTGGGATAAACATCTGCAGTGTCTACAAAAAAATAATGATCAAATTTTACTGTACCTTGGAGCAGGAGCGGGTCCGTTTATTGCTCTTGTGGCCCAAGTGCAAGTAGAAGAAGACATAGCCGTGCTCAATACCTCCAAATTACGATATCAATTCATGATAACTTCTATGCTGTGGTTTTTCATTGCTGCTCAGGAAACAGACGAACGCAAAGGATGCTGGTTAGACTGAGCCTATGATAACGGCAAACAGCGGATTTCCTTGAAATGTCTGCGCGACGCAGTGGCCTGATTTGCATTTGCAGCTGGACATGTACAAAAAGACAGAGAATATATATCAACTTTTGTTTGCAATATATTTTTTTGTTAGAACAATCAATTTGTCCTAAATGTGTCCTAGATGCATAAGGTAATAATTGGAAAGAAGCGTCTTAAGAGATTGGTTTCTCTTCCAACAACAGGGACCAGAAAATGGCGATCGAAAGATTCAAGAGAAGGAGCAGGCTCGGTGAGTTTTAGTGGAAAAAATTTTGTTGACTCAGCTACCGCGATATCTCGATTATCAACACGTCTTGTTTTACGTATACTATACCACATCCTTTCTGTAAACAGGCTGATAACCTTCCTTCACATCAAAGCTTTTCTTGAATTTCGCTAAGTGTCAAAAAGTATCTTTGACACCAGGTTCAGAAGTCGCGCGACGTAAGTATGTTTGCGTGTAGCGTGAAATTATTCTTTTGTACTGTAGGTTGGACAAAAGAAATAACTACTTTAACTGGTGTTAAAGGCCTTTCTTTCTAACAGTGACGTAGATTGTCGTGCTAGTAAATTACATAAGCGGCATTCTTTCAATGTTGATTCAGAAACCTTTATCTTGTATATAGCTCGCGCTGGCGAGGAAAAGCACAGTTGCCTTTGATTACGACGTTGATGATTTGTAGTGATTTGGAGGCTTTAGTCAAGTTTTTCTCTTTTCTCAGGGAACGCAGCTAAAATAAGAAGCTAAGAGAATTCCTATTAATCTTATTATCTTGTTTTCCGGTGTCCTTCTTGGTTATTGTAAACCATATTTAAACTAAAATTTATCGATTCTGTTCATAAATTTTCTGTTTCTTATAAATAATGCATTAACACAGGCCCAGTTGTTCCATACAATGCAATATCATGTTGTTATTCTAGATCTGTCCACTCGAAACTACTTTTTGACATAGTTTGTAAATACTCAAATGACTATTTACATTTAGAATCCATTTTATTCATTCCAAAGTAACTTAGAAAAGCGCGCTAAAAAACTGTTAAAATATATAATAATTTCCTGTACTCAGAGCGCAATAAAAATCTTTTTAAAAGTGGAATTTTTTCATTCGGTTCAACCGAACTTCATCAGTGGCTGATGAAGGTGAAAGACTTTTATTGCACTCTGAGTACAGGAAATTTTTTTATATTTTAATCATGATTCCAGAGGAGAAACCCAATATTTTTTATGGTAAAAAAAATTGTAAATATCCCATTACATTTAAATAAATTAAAAATATCCAATTACATTTTTCTTTGTTAGCTTGGTGTGCATGCATTTGTACAGTAGGTCTCTGTGAACATTAATTGTTTTTAATTGCAGTCTTTCTCCTGTTAATGCTCCGTAAAGTTTTGAATGTACAACCTCCCAAAATAACACTAATCGAAAGCAGTGATTTAAAATTTCACATCTCTTAGCAAATCCCAAAAGTATCAACCCTCCAAATTAATTACCTAAAACATAACTTGAGTTGTTATAAGAAGTTGTGGAAATAGCACTACTTTGGAATAACCAACAGAAACTCAGACCATCTTCATTGATCTTGTTATAGAGGCAATACCTTACTCCATTTTGTTATATAATTTTTTTTTTCAACACTTAAATTCCTTAAATTCATTGTCTATTCATTGAAAGAAAATTAATTGATTCAGATGGGTCAGCCTGCATGTAATACATCTTTTTGTTTCCAGAAATTACGGTTTGTTGTTCTCATCGGAAAATTGCAACCCTCCGGGAGTAGTGATTAAAAAAGGCTAGAACTATGGTAACAACTCGTACATCTAAAGTAGCAAGGTCTATCGCTTTTAGAACTTTGCAGTTTGTTATACATACATGTACATGTATACTAAAAGTTACCCTTTAATTTCCTATAAAATAGTTACAAATATTTTTAAAAGATAACAAGTTATCAAATGTATCTTTCAGGGATTTGGAAAACCAAACGTCTACCATGCCACTGTGGTGATCTTTCTAGAGTTTTTTGCTTGGGGTCTTCTCACATCACCAATGTTGACAGTAAGTTGTTACACTATGCAAAAACATCCTTAAGAATTGGATCAGGAACAAAACTACAGTTAGTTTCCATGTTATTTGGCTGGAGTTTTAAGTCTGCATCACTGCCAGGGCTCACCAACCCCTTGCTGTGATCAGTGTGCGTGTACATTTTGCATAGACTAAGGCATCATCAGTCTTTTGCAACTATTAATAAGTTAACTGAACGTAAACGTGTAGTCAGCCTCCCTTAGTATGGAATTTGGGACAAAGAAAATAACAATAGCCAGGGATCCACATTCGCAGTTGTCTCGTCGTCCGTGACCACTAAAATATCATAGGGATGACCAAAACAATACGAAAACATATCCACTGGACGAGTTGAGTTTGACTCTATGTACCAGAAAAAAAAAACCATTTGTTAAATGTTCTTATGAGTTCCCTGCATTCTGATCACTTGTCTTCCGTTTAGAACTTGAGAAAACAGAGAGATAATTGCAGTTTTCTTTTGCGATAAAATCATCATTTGGTTCTGCGATTATCTGTACTGCATCTGCATCCGCGAAAATGCATCCACCGACAGCCAGAACTACAGATATGATGTACTGCAGATTGTGTACTGGAAGACTTATCACATGAAAATAATAATAAAAAGCAAACTTTCCATTTACATGCTGTTCTGTTGCCATTCTTCCCTATTGAACGAGCAAGTAAAATTTTACCAGGGCAAGTATGTCATCTGGCATACTTGCCTGGCTGACAACTTGGAGAAAAAACCAATATGGATCCCTGTATAGGTGCTTCCTTTTTGCTTTGTCTTTGGCAACAACTGTAGCGGTGTACAAGGATATGAAGCCTAACTCCTGTCATATTTCAAAATGATTTATGCTCTGAGATGAGATGATTTGTTACACTATATCGTAAGTCAAGATTTCTATAATTATACAAAGTTAAATAATTATATGTATCTGGACATCCCTGTCCATGGATATTTTCCCATATTTTCCCTAACTGAGTGATTGTTCTTCTCTCATTAGGTGTTACATAACACATTCCAAGAGCACACTTTTCTAATGAATGGATTAATTCAAGGGGTTAAGGTGAGACGTCATCATCGTGTTGTAAACAAGTGCAATCTACCTGTACATGTACATTGCATTTTCCACACCACCTAAATTTTACATGTCATATTGAGTACCAAATGTTATGGCCTTGAAAGGCTATGGAACTGCATGAGTGCATTTCTTTTAGTTTTAGGCTTTAAAAGCATTGAAGATTATACCCGTGGATACTGTGTACACATGTACATCATAGTCGAAACAGGACCTTGAATTTAGTCAAACATAATAGGATCTCAAGTGGGGTTCTTTGAATTTTCTGCCCTGACCAATTTAAAGGGTATTAGTTTTTCATACAAATGCTTTTTAAAATATTATTTATTGTTTAATGTTTTCTTTCGAATATAATTATTTAAAACTTTATTTTGCAGGGAATCTTGTCTTTTCTTTGTGCGCCATTAATTGGAGCTTTGTCTGATGTCTGGGGACGTAAATCCTTTCTCCTTGTAACTGTCTTCTTCACCTGCATTCCTATTCCACTTCTTAGATTTAATCCATGGTAAGTCTTCTGCCAATATAAAAGTTTTAGTTGTACAATAAGTAATGTAGTCAAGGCTGTGCTCTATAAGCACCCAGGTGCCATAGGTGACTAACTTTGCCTTTGGGCAACTGGAAAAACTTAATTTTTTCATACAAGCTTAACTGCTGGGCACCCAGGATTTCATCATTAGGAACCTTTGGTTCCTCATAATTTTCTCAGACCAAAGCCTTGGTATTGAGAACATCTTTTACTCAAACATAAACTATGTCCTTTAAGTGCAACCCATCAGAATGTAGCCCTATAATTATTGCATCTAGAGAACTGTAAAATTTGGCTGTACGCAAATTATATGAGTTTCTAGAATAGCTACAGTTGTAAGTACTTAAAGAGAATGACTTTTGTGTTATTTGTAGGTGGTTCTTTGCCATGATCTCAGTTTCTGGAATGTTTGCAGTCACCTTTTCTATAGCTTTTGCATATGTAGCTGATTGTACAGAAGAAAGTGAAAGAAGTACAGCTTATGGCCTGGTAAGATTTGCTTTACATGTATCTTGATCTGTATTGTTTTCGCACATTACAGAAGGCTGTGAAATAACATGAATTGCTGGCCCATCCAGGAAATAATTATATCATTAAAAAGCAAAGTGAAGTACAGTAAGTTTACATTCTGTGGTGTCGAGTGTCTTCTCTGACCTATAGGCAAAGAAATCAGCAAAACTCTGGACTTATTCTTTTGGCTTTTAGAAACAAATTTCATACGTTTAAATTGAAGTGTAAAGACTGCCTTACTCAGTGTGATTAGTACAACTTTTAACTCGAAAACTCCTAAGTAGTGTCAAATGACAGAGAAGGTCATTTGTGATCAATCATCGTCATAATTATTATGTTTTGTTTTATATTATTTTTCCATTAGGTTTCTGCCACATTTGCAGCAAGTCTTATCATCAGTCCCGCTCTGGGAGCTTATCTTGGCAACATATATGACGACAGTGCAGTTGTGGCACTTGCTACATTTGTGGCTGCATCTGACCTGTTATTTATTTTAATTGCTGTTCCTGAGTCTCTTCCTGAACGGATCCGGCCAGCATCTTGGGGAGCACCCATCTCCTGGGAGCAGGCTGATCCTTTTGCTGTGAGTACAAACTTGTAGTATTGTTGTAAGTAATACATCAAACACAAGTGACAGTGTTTCATAATGGTAATTGAACTGAGTGGAGTGCAATTTGGTCTGAAATCATACGCATGATTTCAAAATCGAACGAGCGCGCAGCGCGAGTTCGATTTGAAATCACAAGTATGATTTGAGACCAAAATTGCACGACACGAAGTTCAATTGCCACTTTATTAGATCCATTTTGAAATCGCACAATTTTATCGCCTTAATTTTTAGATTTTTGATGTATTGTTCCAGTAGCCGGTTTGTTAAAAAAAGAAGCGGAACAGGAAATGCCTTTACATCTCATTTAGTATGCAAAACGATGTCATGTGACGAAAACTTATCCGAGCGTGACAAAGAAACAAGCGGTTTTGAAGTGAGAACGAAAATAGTCTACTTCAGGTATAAAAGTTCAATTCTCGTCGCCTGAATCAATGATGGAAGGTCTTTCTTTCTTCTGTGGTTGAGGCTGAGACTTTTCATTGTCTTTGGAGAAGGAAGTTGAAGGTGGATCCTGCGTAATTCTGCGATGGATTTCTTTTGAGTTGTGAAACTCGAGTGCACAATGCCCAGTGGATCATTGGTACGTTTTTTTTTTCTTTCATACCGTTTAATGGCATGATTTTAAGGGAGTCCAGCTCGTTATCATCTCCGTTTCTTTTTGTGACCTCGGCGAAGGACTCAATACTCAGGACCTTGTCAAGTTCTTGCGGCGCCATTTGTTTCAAGACTTTCCAATTACAAGATGGCGGGACTAGCACCAGCTTCGTGAAACGTTCATTCATTCACTGTTTTGTGGCGTGGGGCGTATTTTGACTATGTTTATTCACAGTGACAGAGTTGAGCTCTTTTGTTGCTTCGTTTGAAACTACCGGAAACCTGGAAACATCTACCTTCTTGAGATGGCCCTGAATTTGTTGTTGTGTGGTTTTCGTTTGTTTGTTTTACTGGACTCGGTATCATACGGATTTTGAGCAGATGTTGAAGAAAAATCGCCAAAATATTCGTCAAAATGGACACTGAAAGTCGGAAACTTCCATGAAAGTAGGTGTTCAGCCTGAAGGAGCTCATAATCGTCATTTAGAAACTGTAATTAATTACATTCGTCAATTTTGTTGGAAAAAAAAAACAAGAACAACAAAGTTTTGGCAATAGTAGTTGCTAAATTCTCCCCACAGTGGCTTTTTGCCTCTCATTTTGCTGAAATTTCATTGTTTACTTTAACCCATTGACGCCTGAATGAAATTGCCCGCGACCCACCCCTAATTCCCTGGTGGTTTTCGGAATATTTCTGAGCGAGCGAAAGCACAAAAATAAACCATATGCGCAGTAACCACAGACACAAGATCAGGTTTCAAGACATCGTTTATTTACAGTTGAATAACTGAAGGGTCAAAATATTAAAAAATATTAGCAAAAAGAACTCAACCTAATGTGTAAAACTGATGAGAAAACAAGAAATTATATTATTTCCTTACCGCGCGACAAAATGTCCCACAAAAGCTGAGAAAATTGACTTTGCGAAAATGAGTTAATTATTGACTTCGGAGGACAAAAACGAAACCAAATACAACAGAATTGAATTTCTTGTATTATTACGGCTAACATTTGAGAAAATAACGAAAAATAAAAGCGAAGAATCATGTAAAAATCAATCTGAAAACAAGAAATCAAGTAATTTCTTCGCCGCGCGACGAAAATATTACGGCGCTGCGAAAGAAAGATGAAAGTCGTAAATCAAAAACAAGCGAATTATTTTGAGATCAGTCGTATTTCAACTGTGTTAAATCAGTGGCCATTTAGTTCTTATCTCAGCGGTTCTGTAGTAGCTGAATAAGACTCCAAAAAATATTTGAACGAAGCGAATAAACTAAACAAACAAAGCGCCTGGAGGTCGCCTTAAATTAAATATGCAGAAATCCAGCGTGCAAGTTACTGTTCACTTTTAAAACCTAAAATTCCCAAATACAGGGAACCAAATGAAAGAAATGCGAAAGGAAGTTCAATAACAATAAATTTCTATTCAAGCTGAGACGAAGAAACCTATTTAAAAGTAAAAAATTGTTCAAAATCTCGCAGACGTGCTTCGCTGCATGACCGCATGTTCAAATTATTCTTCACGCTAACGCGAAAGCTTGAGTTTTTGCCGACCGCTTTTGCAGTCATTTTAACGCCCGTGGCTTTACCAATCGTTCCAAAAGTTGAAATCAACTTCGAAGTAATAATGTACATTACCATTTTTGTTTCTGAAGTCCGAAAAGCCGCTTTAAACCTGCGATCTGTCGTCGAAACTTACTTGAAGGCGCTCCGATCTTCATGTTTTCTCGGCGGTTGTAGGAAGAAAAACTTCTTCACCAGAAAGTTTTGAGGACTCTGTACTCCTTGATCCTCCATTCTGAGGCCACCTGAACATTGATTTGTATTTTTCCTTTCTATTTTAAAGCCCAAAGCAGTAATTTATCCGTCTTAGGAATGAAAACAAGACCTTGGAAGTTTTTAGATTTGGCCCGCAACGCGCCATGATTACCTGCACTTTTCGAGCGCGCGATTTTAAGAAGAAAAACCGTCTTTCTAGGACCCCTAAAGTCCTCTGAAAATATGCTCAGAAAGTCTATTCTGATTGGTTTATTTGTCCTCAAGAACAATAGAACCATAGGAGAACCAAAAAGTCTTCAGGGTGGGTAGGAAAGGCAATTGTCCCCATGTGCCTTTTTTCGGGCGGTTACGGGCGGCACAGGGAAATGGAGCAGTTTTTCGCACGGGCGGTTACGGGCGGCACAGGCGTCAATGGGTTAAACTAATATTGAAATCTGATTGGTTGTTTTGTTTTACTGTCCCATTCTCAATGGCTGAGAAAAAGATGCGATTTAGAGCAAAAAATAGTGCGATTCGTGAATAAATCGCACCATTGAGAGCCAATCAGATTGCAAGGATAACCAGTGATTTCAAAATGGATTTAATAAATAGGGATATCCAAACGCCAAGAAGAGAGTTGAAAACTCGATGCACAGTGTAGTATTTTCAATGTGTTTGGATAGACGATGAAACACTGTCTTGAGTGTTTGACATAAATTATCTTCTCACTCGAAACAAAAACTAAAGAGTAAACTGGGAAATAAAATTGTCAAAAGCTATGCTAATTAAGACCGGGTATCTCCTTTACAGTTGTGATTTTCTTTGTTTTAACTTGATGAATTATTAATGAGTTTCAGAAGTAATAATAAAGTGTTGGTTTTTGTGGAGGGAGGAAAACCAGAGAACACGGAGAATGGCCCTTTGAGAACCAACAACAAGCTTGACCCACATATGAATTCCTGGCCCCTGTAAGAACCTGTGGTGAACAAATGATATTTTTTTAGTATTGGGGAGCAGTAATGGTGCTTGCCTTCCAACAGTGTGGCCCAGGTTCGAATTCTGTGCCCTGGGTTGTAATTGGGTTGAATTTGTTGTTGGTTTTCATCCTTGTTCTGAGGGTTTTTCTAAAGGTTCTCCAGTTTTCCTCCCTCCAAATTCTGTCAATTCCAATTTAATCTGGAAACAGTGGAAGAAGAGTCTCTCTGAGGGATGTGCCACTGCAAATTCCCATTTGGTTAATATTAATTACAATATTATCATTTATTATACCCTTTAATTTGTCTAAATATTTAGCTCTTATTAACCAAGCAAGAGGTCTGTATGGGAGAATCTTGACTGAGGTCATGAGTACAGACCGAACGCAGTGAGGTCTGTACACACGACCAAGGTCAAGATTCTCCCATACAGACCGACTTAGCTCAGTTAATAAGATGTTTATTATATGGCAAAGAAGAAAACTTTAATTCATTTAATGTAACTGGTTTGTACTAGCTGACACTTTGCTTGCGAACAGCGATGAGCTTACTTAAACCTGCCAAAATTTGCTCGTCTTCTCTACTTTTTTTTTGTCATCAGGCTTTTTGGCACTTCCATAAATGATTGAGAAGAAAATAAAAGGAAATGGTGAACATTTTTGTATTTTAGTTTGCTACTTTTTCAACGCAAAATGAAACTGGTCTAGATGCCGGTCTAGATGCCGGTCTAGATGGGAAAATCTAGACCGCAGTCAATATCGATTTCAGCCAATCAAATTCGTGAATTCGGTAGTTCCCAGTCCTTGTGAGACACAGCCATATAATAAAAGGTAGTTATCACATGTGCATGACCAAACATTGCCATGCCTCAGTCTTTTTTTTTTTTTGTATTTTTTTTTTTTTTACTTTGACATTACAAGTGGTGCATTGTTGTGTTTTTGTTCTATTTTCAGTCTTTACGGAAAGTCGGTCAGGATCCTATAGTCCTTCTGATGTGTATTACTGTGTTTTTGTCGTATCTACCTGAAGCTGGCCAGTATTCCTGTATGTTTATATATCTTAAACAAGTAAGTCATTCAAATTCATTTGATTATTGGCATGCTTTACCAACAACTCCTGATCAGTTTTTTTCCTGCATACTCAGTGATCAACTAGTTCTGATGGCAAGTCCACTGAACATTTTTTTATCTTTTCTGTTCCAGGTTATACATTTTACTGCTGAAGATGTAGCAACATTCATAGCAGTGTTAGGTGTTCTATCAGTTATATCTCAGGTAAATATACTAATAAAAAAACTTTACAGTTATAATTACTTGTGACCTGCATGATTGTATAAATTTACATTGTATCAAAGGCAATATACTTAACAGGATTCACATGCAACTCTTGTATATATTTTAAGTTTAAAATTTTCTTAACCAGTTGGGTTTTTAGTTTTCATTGTCTTGTATTCATTATTATATCCTGAGAGGAAGGAAAATACAAATGCAATAGATTTGAAGAGTTATTTTCAACAGAAAATAATGGAAACCACAATGCTGTTTTCTAATACCAACATAGGAAATACTTTTTGTGTGATATGGGTTTGAAACTCAAAATTTTACAAAGAATGTATGGGCTTTTTAGAGCTTTTCACCCAGAAATGTTGTAATTTTTACAAGGCAAAACCCCTTCAATATTACACGTGATTACGCCCAAATAGCTTTAAACTGATTACATGTTCTTCTTCATTTCAGACTGTTGTTCTCACATGTCTCAAGAAAACTATAGGATTGAAGAACTGTGTGTTAATAGGTTTAATATTTGAAATTCTTCAGTTATCTTGGTATGGTCTGGGAACACAGTTTTGGTAAGTTGACATTGTTCACTGTTAGTGCTGTGTGCGGAACACAAAAGCCTCATCATCAAATCATCCTACTTATTAAAGTTTTACCAACATAACTTTATCAGCATTCTTGTGTTTGAAAGTTCCTCCATCTGAAACACTCTGAAGCTTTTGACACAAACTGACACTTTCTTATGGGTCATTTCTACTCAGACACAAAGGCATGATGCAGTCTTAAATGTTGTAGACATTAATGAGCAATTACTTCTCATAATGTTCAGCCATAATCTACACGTAGATGTACAATTATGGCATGTTATTGTACTCTTAATGCAATGGAATCCCAATTTCTCAAACTCTCGATTTTTGTACTCACTTGCTTAGTGCCTTCATCTTGGCTGGGACACACATGTCAGGTAGCACTCATACCCCACATCTGAACCCTGTCCCGTGTTTTAGCCTGTGCTTCCCATTTCTTCCAGCTCCTTCACCGTTGTCCTCTGCCAGACGGTTTTTGGCCTGCCTCTCAATTGTTCATGCCTCCTGATAAACCAAACAAAAAGTA